>NC_063339.1:33811538-33835875 GCF_021869965.1 Rhincodon typus | reverse complement strand
TTCCTGCTCCTCTGATGCTGCTTGGCCTGCTGTGTTCATCCAGCTCTACACCTTGTTATCTATCTATTGCTATTCCTTTGTAATTTTGTGCTATCATCTACAATGCCATCTAACTTTGTATCATCAGCAAGTTTGGATGTCTGACTTTCTGTATTATTATCCAAGTCATTAACAAATTATGTCACACTCCCTCCTAGTTTTGTGTAATCAGCAAACTGGGAAATATTACAACAGATTTCCTCATTCAAATTGTTGATATATATTGTGAAAAGCCGTGGCTTAAACACTGGTCTCTGCATACGCTTCTTGTCACTGCTTTCAATTCTGAAAAAGACCCATTTATTCTGTTCCCTGCCTGCTAACCAATTCTCAAAACACCTAGCCCTCCTGATTTGATGTTGCAACTTCACTTCTTATGTCGGACTTTATCAGAAGTTTTCTGAAAATCCAAGTACATCCATTGGTTCTTCTTCATCTATTCTACGAGTTATGTCCTCAAAAAACTTCAGTAAGTTTGTCAAACATGATTTTCCTTTCAGAAATCCATGCTGATTTTCTACTTTCACATTCTTTATACTAGATTCCTTGTTCTCCACCATCAATTCTTCCTATTCACATTGTAAAGGGCCTACATTTGTCTTCACTAATCATTTCCGTTTTACATAGTTATAGAAATTCTTTCAGACCATTTTCACGTTCCTTCTAAGTTTACTCTCCTACTCTATTTTTCCCCTCTTGATCAATCTATTGGTCTTCCACTGCTGAGTTCTAAATTTTCCTCTGGCTTGCTACTTTTAAGAGCAAGTTTATATATCTCCTCTTTGGATCTAATACTATCTTTAACTTATTTTGTTAACCGTGGTTAGACTACTTTTTCTGTTGTGTCTTTTTGTTGAAAATGAATAAATAGCCAATCACTGTCATGCCTTTTAATGAATTTTCTCAGTCTATTGCAGCCATCAGAACTCGTCATAACTTTCTAGTTTCCTTTAGTTAGATTTACAACCATGATAGACTGGTTAACAAGGTCCGACTACATGGAATACAGGGATAACTAGCCATTTGGATGCATAACTGGCTCAAAGATAGGAGACAGAGGGTGGTGGTGGAGGGTTCCTTTTCAGACTGGAGGCCTGTGACCAGTAGTATGCTGCAGGATCACTGCTGAGTCCATTGCTTTTTGTCATTTATATAAATGACTTAGATGTGAATGTAGGAGGTATGGTTAGTAAGTTTGTAGATAACACCAAAATTGGTGGTGTAGTGGACAGCAAGGAAGGTTACCTCAGGTTACAACAGGACCTTGATCAGGCGGGCCGAAAAGTGGCAGATGGAGTTTAATTTCGATAAATGTGAGGTGCTATATTTTGCAAAGGCAAATCAGGGCAGGACTTATACACTTAGTGGTAAAGTCTTGGGCAGTGTTGCCGAACAAAGAGACTTTGGAGTGCAGGTTCATAGTTCCTTGAAAGTGGAGTCATAGGTGGACAGGTTAGTGAAGAAGGCATTTGGTTTATTGATCAGTGCATTGAGTCTAGGATTTGGGAGATCAGGTTACGGCTTTTTGGAGTATTGGTTAGGCCACTTTTGGAAAACTGCATTCAATTCTGGACTCCCTGCAATTGGAAAGATGTTGTGCAACTTGAAAGGGTTCTGAACCAATTCACAAGGATGTTGCCAGGGTTGGAAGATTTGAGCTTAGGGAGAGGCCATATAGGCTGGGGCTATTTTCCCTGGAATGTCAGGAGCTGAGGAGTGAACTTATAGAAGTTTATAAAACCATGAAGGGAATAGATAGGGTGAACAGCCAAGGTCTTTTTTTACCCGGGGAGAGGTGTTCAAAACTAGATGGCATAGGTTTAAGATGAGAGGTGAAAGATTTAAAAGGACCTAAAGGGGAACTTTCTCATGCAGAGGGTGATACATGTATGGAACGAGCTGCCAGAGGAAGTGGTGGAGGCTGGTACAATTGCAACATTTAAAAAGCATCTGGATGGCGATATGGATAGGAAGAGTTTAGATGGATATGGCCCAAATGCTAGCAAATGGGATTGGACTAATTTAGGATATCTGGTTAGCATGGACAAATTGGACCGAAGTGTCTGTTTCTGTGCTGTACATCACTATGACTCTGTGACTCCTAGTTTTGCATTTGACTACTTCACTTCCTATCCCCATGATAAATGTCATATCATGATCACTTTTTCCTAAAGGATCTTTCATAATGCGATTGTTATTTAATGCCTTCTCATTGCACAAAACAAATCTGGGATAATCTGCACCAAGTTTGTTCCTCAATTTACTAGTCTAATCTTGTAAACATTCTAGGAATTCATCCAGCTCAAAATTATTGCTAATGGGATTTGCCCAGTCTATAATGTGATTCAAATCATCCATGATTACTGTAGCAACCTTGTTGTATACATCTCTAATTTAATGCTTAATGCCATCCCTTTCCTCACAAATACTTCAGTGGCACGGTGCCTCACAGCACCAGAAATCTGGGTTTGATTCCACCCTTGGGCGACTGTCTGTGTGGAGTTTGCATGTTCTCCCTGTGAGTGCGTGGCTTTCCTCCAGGTGCTCTGGTTTCCTCCCACAGTCTAAAGATATGCAGGTTCGGTGGATTGGCCATGCTAAATTGCCCATAGTGTTTAGGGATATGTAGATTAGGTGGGTTATAGGGGGATGGGCCATTGTGGGATGCCTGAGGGCCAATGTGGACTTGTTGGGCCAAAGGGCATGTTTCCACACTATAGGGATTCTTTGAAAGTACTGTTTCAAGTCCTACAGACAGTTCCCACTACTGACATTTTGCACCTTTGTTGCTTCTTAGCTCACTTAGACTGATTCGACAGCTAGATTTTCTGTGCAAATATCCTTTTTCATACTGGCACTGATTTTAACTCTCACTAACAATGTCACCTCACTTCCCTTCTATTGTTGACCATTCTTCCTAAAGATTTAATATCCTTGGATATTCAGTTCCCAGCCTTGGTCACCCAGCAACTATGTCTCCATTATTGTAATCGTATCATACCCATTTACTACAATTTGTGCTGTTAGTTTGTCTATCTTATAAGCTTTCCATGTATTTGGATACAGTACCTTTTGACATTTTACATATTTTCTTTGTACTCTGGCTCTATTTGCGGCTGGCCTTGTTTTCTCTGCTTTCCACCTTTACTTTCTATTTTTCAATCTTCCTTTTCCAACTTTGTTTCCCTTGCTTTTGTCAACCCATTTGGGTTTTGATCTGCCCCTACTCCAGTTTAACCCCTCCTCCAATTTATTACAGTGGGCCCCTGTAAGGATATTGGTTCTTATCTGCTGGGGTTGTATAGGTCCTGTCTTACCCAGAATCAGGCCCAACGTCTATTCTCCTATTCTTGATCTTGCTATCACAAGGCACTGGGAATAATCTTGAGATTACCGTCTTTGTGGTCATGCTTTTTAATTTATTTCCTAGGTCACTATATTGTTTGTAGGACTCCTTCCCATTTTTACCTATGTTGTTGGTACTGATCATGATCATTCACACTTGGAAAGGCTCCTAAATCAATGATATGTTCTTCTTTGGGAGTGTGAACCATGAATCATGCAGGATCTGGACCAATCCATTGCTGGGGGAAGGGGGAGCATGCTCGGAGATCCTTTTCTCACAGTGAAGCTGGTCAGGTTGGGAATACAGGGTAAGGTATCAAAATCAATCCCCTCATCCTGCTCCAGCAAAAGTTAGAGGTGGTGGAAATTCTCAAATTGGGTCTCAGCTGCCACTTTTTAAATGGTTCTGTAGTTCTTCCAATTCCATGAAAAGCTAGCTGAGTATTTCTCCATTCAGTCTCTGTACTTGCCTCCAATGGGCCATGTTCAAATGGTTCCGGAGAGCTGTGGAATTCCTGTAGGTGAGTGAAAGAGGCAAGTGGAGTCATGCTGACCGGTTATCTGATGTCGTTTGTCAGCAGTGAACCTTCACACACCTCCTTGCTGTTGTACTCCAGGAAAGTTTAAAGTAGTTTTTTTTTCTCTTAAAATAGATTGAGAGGGATGTTATACAGAAGTTTAAAATGTTCAAACGTTTGGAAAAATTGGATGCAAGTGAGTTTTTTTTTCTGTCATGTGCAGAATTTAAACTCAAGAGGGTATATTTACAAATCATCCACAGCAAAACAACATAGAAAATTTTGGAGACACTTGTCTAATAAAAAGTGGAGATATATTTGGAACAAATTGTAGACACTGGTGGTGAAATTAAAAATTTTAAGCAATTTCAGAAAGAACTAGACAGATTCTGGTCAACAACTTGAATTTATAAAGCACTTTTAAACTTGGAAAAAGTGTCATGGCAATAGGCAGGAATTTTATCACATTGACCCTGAGAAGAGGAGTCTGGCTCTGGGTGCAGGCAGATTTATTAAGTTACACTGGCGCCTCTGGTTATTCTCAGGCTGAAGATATTATTATCAACTTAGTGAATAAGTACGAAAAAGTGGGAAATGAATTCAGATAATTGATGTCTGTCCACCCACAGAATTTGATTAAACAGAGAGATGAGTTTTGACACATGGCCTTAATGCTGTACTTCTGATTAAAGGAAAGCGCAGTCCAGTCCAGTCCAGTCCATGTTTGTTGCCCTATTATTAGGATGGTGGAGGACAATTTCTAAACGTTGCTTTCACTGCAGCATCTTTCTCATTTCCACTGTATCGAACATCACTTTTAAACGAGAATCTAAACCTTAGCAATGTTAAAGCATTAAAAATCCAAAGGAGATAACAGTGTGAAGCTGGAGGAGCACTGTAGGCCAGGCAGCATCAGAGGAGTAGGAAAGTTGAGATTTTGGGTCGGGATCCTTCTTCCGAAATGGGGGAGGGGGAAGGGAGCTCAGAAAGAAATAGAGAGAGGAGGGGTGGGGCGGGGGAAGGGGGGTGGGAAGGTGATAGGTGAGTGCAGGTAGGAAGTGGTGGGGATTGGTCAGTGAGGTGGGAGGGGTGGATAGGTGGGAGAGAAGATGGACAGGTTGTGTCAGGTCAAGGAAGTGGGGGTGAGAGGGAGGGTTGGTCATGGGATGTGGCGCGGGTGGGGAGATTTTGAAGCTGGTAAAGTCCACATTGAGACCATTGGGTTGTAGGCTCCCAAGGCAGAATATGAGGTGCTGCTCCTCCAGTTTCCGGGTGGTGTCATTGTGACACTGGAGGAGGCCCAGGATGGACATATTGCCCAGGGAGTGGGAGGGTGTGTTGAAATGATTCACAATTGGAAGGTGTTGTCGTTTGTCATGAACAGAGGTCTAGAAAAGGACATCTGGGAGTGCAGGAGTGGAACGCCCCATCTTGGGAGCAAATGCGGCGGTGGCAGAGGAATTGGGAGTAGCAGATGCATTCTTGCAGGAAGGTGGGTGACAGGAGGTGTAGTCTAGATAGCTGTGGGAGTCGGTGGGCTTGAAATAGATATCGGTTTCAAGGCGTCCTCTTATTTCAAGGACGTTCCACTCCCAAACATCCAAGATGTCCTCTTATTTCAAGGACCGCAACTTCCCTCCTTCAGTGGTCGAAAATGCTCTCGACCACATCTGTTGTGTTTCCTGCACCTCTGCCCTCACATCCCCTCCCCACAACAAAAACAAAGACAGAATGCCCCTTGTCCTCATATATCGCCCCACTAACCTCCGGATTCAACGTATCATTCTCCACCACTTCCGCCACCTGCAATCCGACCTCACAATCAAAGATACATTTCCCTCCCTACCCCAATTTGCTTTCCATATGGACCGCTCCCTCTGCGACTCCCTCGTCTGTTCCACACTCCCCACTAACTCCACCACCCCCCGGCACTTTTCCCTGCAACCGCAGGAAGTGCTACACCTGCCCCTACACTTCCACCCTCACCCCCATCTAAGGAACCAAACCAACCTTTCACATCAGACAGATATTCACCTACACATCTGTCAATGTGGTCTATTGCATCCACTGCTCCCGATGTGGCCTCCTCCACATTGATGAGACCAAGCGGAGGCTCAGAAACCGCTTTGTAGAGCACCTGCTCTCTGTTCGCAACAAACAACACCTTCTGATCGCAAACCATTTCAACTCCCCCTCCCACTCCCTGGGTGACATGTCCATCCTGGGCCTCCTCCAGTATCACAATGATGCCACCCGGAAACTGGAGGAGCAGCATCTCATATTTTGCCTTGGGAGCCTACAGCCCAGTGGTCTCAATGTGGACTTTACCAGTTTCAAAATCTCCCCACCCCCGCCTCATCCCGTGATCAACCCTCCCTCTCATCCCCACCTCCTTGACCTGACACAACCTGTCCATTTTCTCTCCCACCTATCCACCCCTCCCACCTCACTGACCAATCCCCACCACTCCCTACCTGCACTCACCTGTCACCATCCCACATACCTTCCCCAGCCCCACCCCTCCTCTATTTATTTCAGAGTTCCCTTCCCCATCCCCCATTTCTGAAGAAGGATCCCGACCCAAAACCTCAACTTTCCTGCTCCTCTGATGCTGCCTGGCCTGCTGTGTTCCTCCAGCTCCACACTGTGTTACCTCTGGCTCCAGCATCAGCAGTTCCTACCGTCTCTGAGTGAGTTAAAAATCCAAAGGACATTTATCATTGGAGATGTGCCTGTAAAGATTATGAATCAGCTAGTAAAACACAGGATTAACTATGTAAATATTGTTTGCATTTTCCGGGGAAGAGCTGAACGGAACGAAACTCGGTTATGTCAGACTGAAAGAGAAACTCAGCAGGTATGGCATCAGCTGCGGAGAGAAAGCGGAGTCAGAAGTTCTGAAAAAGAGTTAACGTACTCAACGTGTTAACTCTGCTTTCTCACCAGACCTGCTGAGTTTCTCCCACATCAATAGAATCCCTACAGCGTGGAAACAGGCCATTCGGCCCATCGCGACCACACCGACCCTCCGAAGAGCATCTCACCACCTACCGTATCCCATCCCTACATTTCCCATCCTATTTAGCAATCCACCTAACCTACACATCCTTGGACTGTGGGAGGAAACCCACGCAGACACGGGGAGAATGAACAAATTCCACACAGACAGTCGCCTGAGGATGTGAGGTAGCAGTGCTAATCACGGAGTCACCGTGCCGGCCCAAATTTCTGATTTTTTCTAAATAAAAACCAAAAGAACTGCGGATGCTGTAAATCAGGAACAAAAACAAAGTTGCTGGAAAAGCTCAGCAGGTCTGGCAGCATCTGTGGAGGAGAAAACAGAGTTAACGTTTCGGGTCGTTTTATTTAGTATTTTTTATTTAGTATTTAACTCACTGCCACATCTCTTCCAGGCATGCCCACCTTGAAGAAGTTTTGCTCCTTTCTCCGACGGGATTTCCGTTCCAATCTTTCTTCCTGCCCACTGACTTTAATTTCACTGTCACTCCTGGTGTTTGACCAGGTATTTGCTAAAACTCGTTTCCACAGCCATATCACATTCCTCAGTGACTGCCTCCGGCTCAGGCTGACACCACGTGGATTCCAACTGAAGTTTCATCCCTCATGTTTTGAATCCTCCCTGGATCACAGATACCTCCATTAAAAAAAAAGTTCTGAGGAAGGGTCACCAGACCCGAAACGTTAACTCTGTTTTCTCCTCCACAGATGCTGCCAGACCTGCTGAGCTTTTCCAGCAACTTTGTTCTGTTTTTTTCGGTTTGTTTCAGATTGCCAGGATCTGCAGTTCTTTGAGTTATTTCAATTATATCAAAATCGATTACTTCAGTGTACTCCGGTCTTTTATAATCTAGGAACAATTGGTTTTAAAACTGTGGTTATGTGAGTATTGGTTGGGAGATGTACCCTGAAATACGAGGAAGCGTTTTGTGTGTTTTCCTTCGTGCATGAAGCTCCGCTTCCAGGAAGCAATTAGATCTCTGATATGGGTGTATAAGTTTGTATAAGTTCTGCTGCATGAGCTCAAAACTAAATAATGTCCCCCCGGAGTCAGGGCTACAACTTGGATTTCAAAGAAGTGTCCTCCTCTAAATACATACGAACATATGAAACATTTGGAATACAATGTTTAGCTTTCCGATAAAGAACGGAACAGTTCCGAAATTAGAGTTACATAAGAAAAACTAGTTGAAACAGGAAAGTTTGTTTTCCACGAATATTCGCTAGTTAGGAATGGCGTCGACTTGCGCACTTTAAGAAATAAATATCTAAACTGTCTTCCATTCTGCTACAGCAGAAAACATATAACCTAGGCTATTGAAAATAAGAGCACCAACGTGTGAGTACTGATGCACTGAGAACGACTTACATTTGCGTAGCACCTTTTATGACCTCGACATATTCCAAAGCACTCTGCAGCCAATGAAGTACAGTCGACACAAAAACAGAAGTTGCTGGAAAAGCTCAGCAGGTCTGGCAGCATCTGTGAAAAAAATTGTCAGAATTAACGTTTCGGGTCCGGTGACCCTCGGAACAGAAGTACAGTCGACGTTGTAATGTAGGAATACAGCGATTAAATTGCTACCAGCGAACTCCCACAAACAGCAACGTGATAACGATCAGTTAAAGAGTTTCTTTGCAGTGGAAACACAAATATTGAGCAGGATCATTCTGCTTTACTTTTTAAAACGTCGTCCCTTTGAGAGGGCAAATAGGGTTTTGAATTAATGTCCATATAGAGGGAGACAGCACCTCCTACAGTGCAGCGCTCCTCTAGTACTGTGCTGGAATATTGTAGTCAATTCACCTCTGACTAAACACGTAAGACAGGGGCTAGCTGAGCACTGGCTCGCAGCAGTTTGATAGGTTCTGCAGCACGGGAAATGATCAAAAGTGGTCTCTTATATTTTCAAAGACTGGCAAATGTGAACAATACGGGACTGCAGGTAAACACGGAAAATTCTTACAAAGATAGTAGGAACTGCAGATGCTGGAAAATCTGAGATAACAAGGTGTAGAGCTGGATGAACACAGCAGGCCAAGCAGCATCTGATTTTTCTGAAGAAGGGTCTAGGCCCGGAACGTCAGCTTTCCTGATTTTTCTGAAGAAGGGTCTAGGCCCGGAACGTCAGCTTTCCTGCTCTTATGATGCTGCTTGGCCTGCTGTGTTCATCCAGCTCTACACCTTGTTATCTCAAATTCTTACAAAGCATCGGCTGTAGAAATAACTATATACTAATACAAATAGCAAAAAAATCTTTGCCGCACAGCGGTAATATCCCTAGGTCTGAGCGAGGAGACCAGGATTCGGGACCAACATACGCCTGAATGTGTAATAACATCTTTGAGCAGTGTGGTTAACAAATATATATTTCACAAACAATTAAAGGAGAAAGGTACTGCTTGTCACACTCTTTTACTCAGGGACAAGATAGAATAGTTTACAACCAAAATCTGGGGTAGAACACTGGATTAGATGTGTAGTCGCCCTGGTTATACGTGGAATGGTAGGCTGGATGGACATACTGAATGGAAATCTGCAAAACTCAGCACCTGCTCCGCCAAAAGCGGGGGGCTGATAATCTGCAAAATAACAGCGTTTCAAATGCTAAAATCAAATCTTCTTTTGTGAAATATGCCGATAGCCCCCAAAACAAAAGCAGAAATGATACTTGCTGCAGGATTTAGCTCACTTATCAAACTCAGCAGTCAACTGGAAAATCCAATTTAATAATAAAGAATGTAAAGTAATCCGTATTGGTTGAAGAGACAGGTTCCAGTGACCACACAACGAATGGAACGGAACGAGGACCCGGTAATTCCGAAAATAAAGGAGCCCAGAGCGGGAGCAATGCAGTTAAAATCGTGGGATGCTGGAATATATAGTCAGAACAGTAAAGTATAAATCTACAGAGGATTTAAAAGACCACAGTTGTGCTGTGAAAAGACTTGCAGGTAAACAGAAAAGGAAATTTAAAAAAAGAGCAAAGAGGAATAATTGGAAAAGGACACATCGTAAGTTTGCTCAACATTAACTGGGGACGGTGACAGTTTTAAGATGTAGAACATGAAGTAAACTGAAACAAAGAATTGAGGACGCTAGATATCTGAAACAAAAACAGAAATTGCTGGAGAAACTCAGCAGGGTTGGCAGCATCTGTGGAGAGAAAGCAGAGGAAGAAGGGTCACTGGATTCGAAACGCGAATTCTGATATAGCTCCACAGATGGTCTAAAGTCAACCCAGCAGTGGGAGCAAGGTGATCTGGATTCAAGTCACTTTAGGCAGGATATTTGGAAGAAGGCATTTGCTCCAAGGTCATCCTATTCGGACTGATTCGCCGAAGAGGAAAGAGGCGACAGCATTGTGCACTGTTACAATGTGGTTGAAGGCAATGATGGGATGTTGAGTACACAGCAGTAGCACCTCGTTTCCTTTACTTATTTAGGTCAATCATGGCCGGGAGCAGGGCATTGGCGTAAAGACTAGGGACGGGACAAGGAAAAAAAAGGTTTTGTTGTTGCGATCGGAAAGGCGTTGCCTGAAAAGATGCTGGGAGCTCCAGGGATACTCGGAACCTTGTGCAGGGCTCTGAGCAGAGAGAAAGTGCAGACAGAGCTTCCAGAGGGCTGGCAGGGCCAGGGTGGGCCATTGGCCTCCTTGTGCCCTCTTTGATTCTCTGTGGTATATAAACGATGATTCGTCAAAAGGGAGCGCGGTCTCTTCTCGGAAGCCTCTATTCAGAAGTTGAAGTGCGCTTTGCTGGGGCATGCGTTCTTGCCCTTGCTCCACTTGCTCTGAAGCTTTGGCCCGTGTGGCGCTGGGGCCGTGTGCTGAGGCTCACTCCGGGATCTCTAACACTTGCAGGTCAGCACACAGCAGCTGCCGGCTGAAGCCCCGGAAGGCGGTGGGACCCGGGGGAGTGTGTGCTCAGCCTCCCCTGCAGCACCCCCAGAGGCCGGCAGATATACTGCCTGCTGCATCGGCGATCCCTGTCCCTCTCTGAGAGTGAAAAGGAGCAGTCTCTGTGTCTGTCTGCCCCCTTCTCACCTTTTCCATGGACCGAGAACGGGCTGTTCAGCTCGAACTTGGTCACCGCCACCAGGCGGCTTAACTACTCTCGGAAAAGCTAGTCTGGCTGCGCCGTGGGGGAAACTGCTGCTTATTCATTCGGATCAGAGCGGTCAGTCTTTCTCAACTACTGTTCAGGTCGTTCGAAGAATAGAAGCTCTCAGGATGAAGACAGCCGTGAATCCCCACCGCGCTCCTCCGGTATTAGCTTGCTGCATTCTGACCCTCATTGCCGGCGCCTTCACTCAAGGTAAATGGAGACTTTATTCAACGGTTATGTCCCGTGTCATGTCAGGCTCTGATTGAGGACCGTTACATTAACCGAGCCACTCAGCCTTTCGGATTGATGTGTTTCCCTTGGGGACCAAAGGTGTCCGCGATGACCCGTGGACATTGGAGACAGTGAGAGACACTCTCTCCCCAGTGGGAAACCTGCAATTCTGCACCTGGGGCTCACTCAGATCAAACGAACTTTTTTAAAGAAACGAATTGATTTTCACGGGTTGGAAACATACTAAAGTAACTCCATCTGTTAATATCAAATCTTGGATGCTAAAGTTCACAACGCTGATTTTTTTTCAATTATCCTGCCAGGATATAAGCAGACCCTTTCTGCTTAGACCTGTGGCAGAACTATATTGGCTCAAAGACGCTTCTCTTAGAAAGAGTGGAAATGATATTGTAAAACAGAACTCGCATTTAATAACACATGCGGTGCACCTCTTAGACCCACATGTTCAGATCTGTTTGTTAGGATCGATAAAGAAGAATAAGTGATATTTTGGAGGATTTCATCATCTCAATGGAGCAAAACGTTACTAAAACAAAACAATAGACACCACTAGCCTTAAAAAATGAACTCAGCCGCTGTGTGGCCAGACAGTATATGTATGAGATTGTTCATTCCTGGTGGAGACAAATCCAATGAAACTGACATTTCTTTAAGAATGATGCTCCTTGGATTTTTAATGTGGGCGACCGGAACACAATGAGCTTCCAAGAACGAATCCACTGTCCCCCAGATTAGGTGGATAGAAATCTGTTGATCATCCCATCCCTTTCTATAGAAAAACACAGCAACATGACATTGTAGAAAGTTTGGAGGAGAATGTTAACCAGGAGTTGAAGCCATATTTTAAACAGCCTTTTAAAATGGAGAAATGGGGGCAGGGGGAAGGAAGATGGACATGCATTGACCTTAGCAATGCTGAGATGTTGTTCAGCCCCAGTGAGAGAATGATAACCTGCCACCTTGTGTCTTTGGAAGTGAATGTGCTGGCGCCTTGCCGCAATCACACCATCGCAACGATATACAATGTGTCATTTTTATGGTCAGTATTAAAACGCTTCAAACGTTCACCGTCTCGCTTGACTTTGTACCTTTTTCCATGTGTTTATGGTCATCTTTCCTAAGCAGTTTTGATGACGGAAACTTAGCTGACGTTCGTAGTTTTAACAAATCCAGCGATAATGCCTGTTTCTCATACATTTTATTTTGGTACTGGAGTCACATTGTTCTCTGTCGGCTTCATCATAAAACACGTGTAATAAAGATCTTGTCACACTTCTGATATCAAGGTCTAAAAATTTTATTTGTGGTATTGAAAGGGAAATGTTTCAGCATCGATAGGTAACAGCGATTACTAATGACCAGGGTCCAGGCGTGATTATGTAGAGCTTTCTGTACAGCAGACACACAATGAGCTTCAAAACTCTTTAGCTTTAGTTGCCGGAAATCTGAAATAAAAACAACGAATGCTATGAACTCTCAGTAGCTTTGGTGAAAGAAAGAGTTCCTTTGGTCGGAAGGAGAAAAATTAGAATTATAACTAATTTTAAGCAACAGAAACAGGGAAGTGGGAATGAAAAAGAACAGGGAATATATGTTACAGGTTCAAAGGCAGATGAGATCATATAGCAGAAGGACCGACCCTTTTTGATGCAGTGATAATAATAAGGTCATAACACAACTGCTGGGGAAACCAAGGAGTCATCTAAGCAAACGATGTTGTTTTTATTTGTTTAGAAAGGTTTGGATTTTTGGAGTTAGAAGAGAGAACAGCACAAGTGGGAAATATATTTATCATTATTGTGTGACACACGTAGTATTTCACAAAGAATATTCATAAACATTGCCAAGGACATAGTAATACGTGTCACGATAATACAGTCCCAAACTGGCACATTCTAAATGCCGCTCAAGCTATTTCGGGTTTCTAAGACATAAATGTTGAGGATAATAATAATCTTGAATTCAACTAGTACTCTAATGCAAATAGTTGACTGTCATTACAGAGTTCGTAGCCCGAATGGTGCATTTCACCAGCAGTCTCTCAGGTAAGTATAAGCAATCAGAGGCATTGCTGCATTGGTATTCACAGGTGGCTGACTCTATTGCAGAAGACAGATTGACTACAATGTTACTAATAAACCTTCAGTTCTCCTTGTTTTCCTGGACCTCTTTTATTCTCGTGTACCATGACAACTATAAATTTTACAATAAATTTAAATATAAAATTCCTGCAGTGCTAACATTCTCCTTCCCATATCCTTTCCAATGCAACCCCTGCTAATGCCATGTCTAAGATGGAATTATATACTTACCTTTTGATGTGCTTGTGCAATTCTAGAAAGTTCTTAGAATTCTACAAGTTAAAATGACTTCTTAAATCTTTTCATTGACTTTTACTTCTGTTCTTGAAGAATATGAAAGCTCAACAGAATACCAAACACAAACGATTAATTGGCATTCCACAACTTTTTATCCATATTTAAATTTCTTTAAACTTGATTAGTGGAACATCAGATCTCTAGTGCCAAACAACCTCATTTTTAATTCAGTCCATTCTTTGAATTAAACTCTGTGGATTTAAATATAAAATTGACTTAAATTAAAACAAAATGTAGATCACTGGGTAACCAATCTAACTGTACCCTCAAGGTACAAGGAGTGCATGAGGAATAATTAAACCTTTGCGATCTTTGATATTGAATGTCCACTGTAAGTGGTAATAGGTACACAGTGAAATCAAATAATACATTAGAAACTTCAGAGGTAATATATATAAATGTTTTCTAGGAACGGTAACTCTGCTTATTAGTTGGGCAATCACTAATTTACATTTTTCTTCAGTACTTGTAGGAACTGAGTGCAAACATGGCTGTCATTCATTAAATGGATTCTGTGAGACCACTGGTGAATGCAGGTACAAACTCAACTATATGTTCAACTTGGTGAATGTTATCTAAGCTCCAGATTTATAAAGAAGATAATCTTGTTTGTTTATAATTACAAACTGATGTCATTTGACTAAGCTGTGCAGCACTGGACTAGTTAAATGTTAACATTGAATCTAGGAGTAGTTATAGCACATAAGAAGGCTATTTGGCCTGTGGAATCCATATTGGCTGTCCACAAAAACATTATAGCTAGTTCCCTAACCCCATGATGCTGCTACTTTTCCCATGGGGGACTTAACCAAGTTATTTTACATCATTCGAATTTGCCAGACTCTCAGGCAGTGCACTCTAGGTAGTAACTAGCTGATACATAAAAAAGGTTTTATTTATATTGAGTCTGAGGAAGGGGCACCGGACCTGAAACATTAACTCTGTTTTTTCCTTCACAGATGCTGCCAGACCTGCTGAGCTTTTCCAGCAACTTTGTTGTTGTTCCTGATTTACAGCATTGGCAGATCTTTTGGGTTTTGTTTTATTTATATTGGCTAGTTTCTTGGCCAATCACTTTTAATCTGTGTCCTTGACTGTTCTGCAATGAGAGGAACAGTTTCTAGCTACTCTTTCTGGGCTCCTATCAGTAAAGTAACTGTAGCCCTACCACACCATTGGACTACTCTTTCACTAACAAGATATGACTGGTGTTGGTGGTTTCACCTGAGGGTAGCCTCACCTCAGGCAAGCAGACAGTCCTTCCTGGTAACCTCACCCGGTGTAGGAATTGAACCTATGTTGTTGCTATCACTCTGTATCACAAACCAGCTATCCTACCAACTGAGCTAACTGAACCCACAAAGACCCTTAACAAATTTCCTCTGAACCTTCTCTACTGAGAACAAACCCACCTTCTCTAACCTTTCCATGCAATTGAAGACTGTTCCTGGAACACCTCTCATTAATATATTCTGCACCCACTTCTTACCCTGCCATTATTTCAGGCCCTTAAGTGGGCAGTCAGTGTCAACATCAGGGCCTCATCCTGTCACAGCTGTTATTAACAAAGTGGTAGACAATGTTTTGCTGTGGAGGAGCACAACATGCAAATCTGCTGTGGTGTCACTTACAGACTCTGGAGATGTCCATCATTCAAAACACTGAGCAACCTGATTGTGGAACTCTATCTGGAAGGAGGGATCCACTGAGGGACTTTCCTGCCCTTGCTGCTAATTCTACTAACCCTATAACCCTTTGTGACTTTCACCCCCATAACCTCCATCATGCAACTGTGGCCTGGAGCCAGCAATGATCCTAGGCCTTGTGTTGATATTGTATTGGTAGTAGCCATCCCTCCTCAGTGAGGCTGCCATTCAGTCAAAATGTAAGTCTCTGACTGACTGGGAGCACTTCTTGGGCAGGACCTTGTCCCTGGGGTTATTGCTCCCAGGGAAGGCCGGGCCTCCAGCTACTGGTATTAAATATCCTACTATGACTGTATGAAAGTATGGTTTTGAATGATTCCATCATCCTCCCAGGCAACTGTCAGAGGCTGAACCAAATTGTTGACAACTTTGGTGTCATACTTGACTCCAAGATGATCTTCCAACTGTATATCTGCACAAAACCCTTCTATATGCTGGCCTACACTGCCTCCAGGTTAACCTGTACTCTGATTTTAAAATTATTATCCTTGTTAACAAATCCCTCCAAAGCATGACCCCTCACAATCACTGTAACTTCCAGCAGCCCTGTAAGCCCTCCAAGATACCTGTACTCCTCTGGTTCTTACCAACATCAATCATTTTAATCACTTGTCCATTAGTATTATGCCTTCAGTTGCTAAGACTCCATACCTCTCTGCCTCACTTGTATTACGTCTCTGATGTCCTTGCATGTATTAAACAGTGCAGCATTCTGATGAGATCTGAGTTAAATCATACTGAGACTTAGATTCATTGTCCCAAGAGTATTGAACATGGTTCCAGTTGATGTGGCCAATTGGAGTTGCACATTACTCCTGATTTCTTTTATACTGAAGTCAATAACTTTTCAATTTTATATTATTTAAGATTAAACTGAGACTCATTTTCTCAGCTGAAAAGAAAAAAAATACTGAAAATCAGTGGGTCAGGCAGCATCCATGGAGAGAAAGCAAGCTAATGTTTCAAGCCTAGATGACTCTTCACAGAGCATCATTTTGTCAGGGCTTTCTGCCTTTCAGCATTTTTCCGGAGTTCCCAAGACAACCAGCACCCCTCCCCATCCCCACACCCCCCACCACCTTTGCTGAAGCTGTAGCATGTGAATGAAAGAAACCGTGAAAAAATTCTGCTCCACCTACCTAGTGAGTCAAGACATTTTTCCTCTTTTTGATCTTTGTTGAAATAAGGTTTCTTTCTCATAGAGTAGTTCCCTGAGGGTCTAATTACAGAAAAGCACAGAAATATAGAGGGCTTGAGTTATAAGGAGAGGTTGGATAGGCTGGTACTTTTTTCCCTGGAGCGTTGGAGACTGAGCGGTGACCTCGTAGAATTTTATAAAATCATGAGAGGCATAGATGAGGTGAATAGCCAAGGTCTTTTCCCCAGGGTAGGGGAGTCCAAAACTAAAGGGCATAGGTTTAAGGCGAGAGGGGAAAGATTTAAAAGGGATCTGAGGGGCAACTTTTTCGTGCAAAGGATGGTGCATGCATGGAACGAGCTTCCAGAGGAAGTGGCACAGGCAAGTGCAATTATGACATTTAAAAGACATTTGGAAAGGAAAAGTTTAGAGAAATATTGGTCAAATGCAGGTAAATTGGACTAGTTCAGTTTAGGATATTTGGTCAGCATGGACAAGTTGGGCCATAGGATCTGTTTCCATCCTGTATGAATCTCTGACACTATAAATGGTTTAAAAAGTGCTGTGTGGGAAGTGTCAGGTTAGAAATGCGAATCTCTTTAAGGCTTAAACAGAAAGAGTTGAACCAAAGAGTCTGTATCTGTACCGTATATCTCTATAACAGTTCCAGTGTAGATCGAGAGAAGGTGATGCTGAAAAGACTTTGTATTTAAGAGCTGAGTTCTACGCCTGTGGGGTGGAAGGTGACCAGGTGAAGGCTGCAGAAAGGAAAGCTGGAAATTAATGTCTGTGCTAAAGTATAGATTAATGGATCACCGTAGCCATTTTTAATGGTGACATCCTTCAAGAGAACACACAGTCAATTTTGGGAAGTGGTGAATTTTCTTTTTAAGCAGTGATCATTTCTGATTGTTTCAGAACTATTCAAAGCAAATCACCAAGCATCCTACACTGACACATTGCTATTATTGTTTTTGTGAATATTTTTACAAGGCATTTAGTTTTAATTCTGCGTACTAGCCTATTGTCTACGAATATTGTTTGCCAGTCAGCATATCTGGATCAGTAGTGGGCTGCTTGGCTTTAACTAGGATTGCACTGCTATGGATATTGATTTTATGTGGACAGCTTGACAGACCTTAGAACATACTCTGCTTGAGGTCCCTCTGGAGATGCAATTGATAGACAATATTGTACATCTGAAGTAAGCGATTTGAATTTTTTGATTTTCAGGTGTTGATTCCTGGATAAATAAATGGCAGGTTGAAAGCATTAAATTATGATTATGTTTCTTTAAAGAAGCAAATATTTTCTTCAAATAGTCAATCTTCTGTATTGTCCTCTCTACTTGTCACATCCCTGGTTTACCTTAATAACAGTGATGCAGTTAAATTTGCAAAAATGAGAGAATTTGTTAAATAAAGTTGCTTGCTTTCCATATTTTTAATAACAAAATACTATTAAGAGTCCTATCAAGCATGTAAAGTTAATATTTTAATTCCAGTATAGTTGTGAATGTTAAAAATTTGATAGCATACACCCTAAACCTATGCCCTTTAGTTTTGGACTCCCCTACCCTGGGGAAAAGACCTTGGCTATTCACCTCATCTATCCCTCTCATGATTTTACATGATGATGCAGCATATCAGTTAATCCTCCACATTATGCAAATTCTAATCTTAATGTGCCAGAGTTAATCACATTTTTACATAAATTGTTTCAGTTTAAACACAATCAGTTGTTCAGATGTAATGCTGCTGGAGATATTGTTCCAGAACTGCCATTAGACAATGTCAATGGCAGTCATGCTGTTGGTCACATGTATCTATTTTACAGTGGGGTGTCTGTATGTTTCTACCAGTTCCTTATTAAAGGGACTCATGCATGATATTCTTAAATGTAGTCCTGACAGATCCTTTCTTGTTGGAGAACAGTTTGATGGATGAGATCATTCGTATATGAATTGTGAAAAATCAACTGGATCAACTTTCAATAGAATCATTGAATACAGAATGAAGTCGTTGAACCTGTCATGTCTATGTTTACTATTGATAAACAGTAACAGGGATGTTACAAACACGTTTTATGATACAGGGTGTTCATTTTTTATAACATCAGTGGCAGGTTTCAGAGGCAAAATGATTAATAAATCCTGCTCCAGACATTCCTTCAAAAGTAATTCTGATAATATCCCAACTCTAGAGAATGTGGAACTCAAAAATTAGAGGCTCATCTTGCTTTTTGGAGAATGGATTTGTCGTCATTGCAGGGTATTTATGACATAACTATTGTCACCTTGATATTCATCAGTATTTTCAGATGTTCATGGCATGAATGTAACTGACTAGTCCGTCCCTAATTGTCCTTAGGGACAAGGTGTGGTGAGCAGCTTTCCTGAACTGCTGCAGGCCATTTTGTGGAAGTACAGCCATAGTCCTGTTACATAGAGAATTTCAGGATTTAAAACCAGCAATCTTGAATTGATGGCAATGTATAAGAATTACAGAAATTTGTGAAGCAGTTAGGAAAGCAAACAAAATGTTGTGGAGATTGCAGTACATGTGTGGAAAAGTCTTCTTAGAATTGTACAGGGCTTTGATGGGGCGATGATTGGAACACTGTCTGATGTTTTCATCTCTACCTAGTGAAGGTATACTTTGCTTGAATGAAATAATTGTCCTATGATGAGAAGCTGAGTAATTGGGCCTATACTGTCTCAAGTTTAGATCTAAGTGAAATATGAAGGGTTCTGAGGGAGCTTAAGATGGTAGGCATTAAGAGTCTGGGCTAAATTGTGCACATCAGATGTCAGATATGCAGAATTCAGGCAATGTGAGGGGTAGTATAAAATTGGATGTCAGGTCAGTGACATGTGACCATTGCTCAGCGCCTGTGGGACAATTGAGGCTCCTGGGGCCAACCATTGGCCAGTTAAGGTTCTCCATCCACCACTTCAGCCATGTTATCCATGGCAGGTCACCACACTAGCAAAAGAAAACAAAGATGCTTGGTAAAATGTAATAGGAAATATAAAAGAAAAGTTTCAATCAAATATGGAGCTGCAGGACAAAAACCTTAACATTTAGTCCAATAATCATGATCAAATGATGACTTTTTTTGGAAAAAAGTTCACTGCTTCCTAACGCAATTTGCATTAATTGTCCAACTTCGGAAGTTAAGTCATTCAATTTAGTGAAGTGTGACGGATGAGAATAAACAACTCATTTGTCATCAGCTTCATGGCTAAAGTTGTTTCCAAATTTTGCATAGAGCTACAAAATTGGTAACAAGCTGATGGGAGGCTGTCTCCTCGATGAGCAGTCTGTGCCCACCAGAGAACCTCCCCCCCCCACCCCCGGCCAAAGGTGTGAACAATGCTCCTATTCCCTTCTTTTAACTCTGGCCTATCCCGCAGCCCACTCATCACCCATTCACCAGGGCCTGTCATCCTGGTAAGACCCCAGACTCACCCGAAATCCCGGCTTCAGTGCTAAGTGCTTTCCTGTTGGCCTCGCAGGAATCCCAGCCATGGATACTGCCGCCAGTGGTACTGCTGGGACAAGTCCATGCCACTCCTCCATTACTGGCTAGGAGCTCTCTGGGGTGGGACTAGTTCCCGATGTTGGGCAGACATCCCACTTGTAACAAATTAAAAGTATTCGTCTGTTTACTGGCTCAGGGCGATTTGGCGAAGAAGAAGTGAATCTGCCTTGGACTTTTACATGGAAGGGCAAAACTATCACTTCAAGTGTAAAATACAGCCTACGGTTTCTCCTGGCTAGACAGTCTAAAACTAGGAGGGCAGAGTCTCAGAATAAGTGTTAGATCACTTCACATGGGATGAGGAATTTGTTCACTGGGGCCTGTGAATCTCTGGAATTCTTTATCCCAGAAGGCTGTGGATGGGTGCTCGTTCAATATGTTCAAGGCTGAGATTGAAGGACTTTTGGATTCTAGGAAACAATTAAGTGATGTGGCGACCAAAGTGGGAAATGGAGTTGATCCTGCGGTATCGTCATCAATGGTAGAGAGGGTTGAATGGGCTATGCAGCCTACTCCTGCTCCAGTTTCTTATGTTCAAGACAGCATGGTATGTAACTTGGAGAATACTTTACATGTGCTCATAGCCTGCTCCTCTGGGGCAGTAGTGGTCATGGGATTGGAAGGTGCTGTTGAAGAAGCTATGGTGAGTCATTACTGTACATCTTGTAGATGGTACACACAGTGGCTATAGCTACAGTGCATCAGTGGTGATACCGGAAAGTATCTTATGTGGTGAATAGGTTGTCTATCAATTGCACTGTTTATTTCTGGATGGCATTGAGCTTTCTGAGTGTTTTTGGAGCTGCACTCATCCAGACAAATGGAGAGCATTCTCCATTAGGTGATGCTGCCATTTCTTTCCAGTTACAACATATCTGACTGTTGTCAATGCTCAAACCCTTATTGACCATTTGTTTCAGCAGATAATCTTTCATTCTTCCAACACACTTTCATTTTTCCCCACCAGTGAGTCATGCAACAAAGACCTGATGTTTTCTGATAGTGCGGCATGCATCTATTAGACTATGTTCAGCCCTAGTTTCAGTTAACAAAAAAACGACGAAGTACTGAAAAACTCAAAAGGTCAGGCAGCATCTGTGCAGGGAGAAAGAGTTAACAGGCTACATTTTACCAAAAATTGGCTGTTAAACTTGCAGAGTTTCAGGGAGGGCTTCTTTCTGTGAGTTCTAGCGAGTTATCTCACACAATTCTCCGCTGCTCACCTCATTATGTACGCCTTTATGGCACTGTGCTATCTGGCATTCACCAGTGGTGGAGGTACTATCACTCCCAGGATCTTCCATCAACCGCTCCAGCTATGGACCAGGTAATTCGCTGCAAGCCACAAATAGCCCTTCACCGATACGTAAATAAAGACAAACAGCTTCCAAGGGGACAAAGTTGGCACAGGTGATACCTCATTGCAAATAGAAGCTCACATTTGTATATTTACTGCTACTTTTCACCATCGCCTGCCTGATTGAGTATCATTATAACTGCAGCTACAAAAACTAAGCCACCTCCAGTGAAGGAGCCAAACATCTTAAGTATTTCTGAGAGACCCAGATGGAGACCAAGTGCAAAGACGGAGCATGTGAAATTATGGGATATCCTACCAAGACCTCTTCACATTTTGGGAGATCATATTCAAGAGGAAAGTATACTGTAAATGGCAGGACCCTTAGGATCTACAGAGGGATATACAGAGGGATCTTGTGCAAATCGATAGCTCTCTGAAAGTGGCAACACAAGTAAATAAGGTGGCAAAGAAGGCATATGGCATGCTTGTCTTCATCAGTCGGGACATTGACTACAAATGTTGGCGAGTCTTGTTGCAACTGTATAAAACTTCAGTTATGCCACATTTGGAATATTGTATGCAGTTCTGGTCATGACACTATAAGGGAGGATGTGGTGACTTTGGAGACAATGCAAAAGAGATTTACCAGAATGTTGCTGGATTGGAGTGTATTAGAGGTAAGGAGAGGCTGGACAAGCTTGGATTGTTTTCAATAGAGCATCAGAGGCTGAGGGGCAACCTAATAGAAGTATATAAAATAATGAGAGGCGTGGATAGGATGAATAGTCAGAGTATTTTTCCCAGGGTGGAAATGTCAAATACTGGGTGTCATAGCTTTGAGGTGAAGGAAGAAAGTGTTAAAGGACATGTGCAAGGAAAGTTTTTTACACAGCGGTAGGTAGGTGCCTGGAACGCACTGCCAGGGGATGTGGTAGAAGCAGGTAATATATCAATGTTTAAGAGGCATTTAGACAGACACATAAACAGGCAGGGAAGAGATGGGTATGGATCATGTGCAGGCAAATGGGATTAATTTAGAATGGCACCATGGTTGGCATAGACATGGTGGGCCGGAGGGCTTGTTCCTGTGTGTACTGTGTTCTATTTTCTACATTAAAATCACCTCCACCACCTGTGGGATGGTGTGCAGAACCAGCATTGGGCTGTTAAATCACTTCAGGACCCACAAACCTCTACCTCTGCCTTAAAAATATTTGAAGACTCTGTCTTCCACTGTCTACCGAGGAAGAGAGTCCAAAAGACTCTCCACTCTCTCTAAGAAAACATAACTGTCCTCATTTCTGTCTTAAATGAGCAATCCTTCCTTTTAAACAGTGACCTCTAGTTTTAGAGGTCAAGCCATGTTGGATAACTTTATACAAACTCCTTTCTTATATACTAGTCATTTCACTAAGTATCTCCCTTTTCATTTTGGAAATCTGACCGTATGGATGTCCCTCTCTAAATCTAAAATAGCAGGGGTCTAGAAAAGAACATAAAAGATTGTGAAATTTTCGTAATATGGGACATATTCGAATTTTCAACATAAGTAGAATTCTTTATATTTGAAAACACTCCTCACATACTTTTGTTCTTCAATAAAGCATATTACCCCATGAAGTGAACAATAAATAATGAACATTGCAATTTTAACATTAAAACCTGTTCTCTTGTCAATTACTAATTTTAGCCTATTGACTAATTAAAATATATATCTTCATCTAAGCTGTACTAACATCTAAAGTCTTCTGTTTTCCCGTGATTGTACGAATATTGAAATCATTTACCTTAAGCCCTGCTTTAAATTTAGTGAGATTTTTTACAAACAAATATTCCGTACAGTTCTGGTCATACTACTACAAGAAGGATGTGGATTCTTTGGAGAGGGTACAGAAAAGGTTTACCAGGATGTTGTCTGGTATGGGGGATTTTAGCTATGAAGAAAGGTTAGATAGACTGGTTTGTTTTCACTGGAACACAGGAGACTGAGGGGCGACCTGATAGAAATCTATAATGTTATGAATGGCATGAGTAGAGTGGAAAGTATGAGGTGTTTTCCCAGAGGGGAGGGTTCAATTACTAGGGGAGACAGGCTAAGGGTGCGGGGGATGGGGGGGGTTGGGGGGGTGGGGGGCGGTGGTGGTGGTGAAGTTTAAAAGAGATGTATGAGGCAAGTTTTTCACACAAAGGTTGGTACCTGGAATGTACTGCCAGAGGAGGTGCTGAAAGCAGACACAATAGCAGCATTCAGGAAGCACATGAATACAAATACATGAATACGAAGGGAATAGAGGAATTTGGATCCTGTAGTGAAGACAGTTTTAGGAATGGCAAAATGTGTCAGTCCAGGCTTGGAGGGCCAAAAAGCCTGTTCCTGTGCTGTATTATTCTTTGTTCTAAATAATTCGTCAATTAAAGTAGTAGAATTTCAGATAATCATGTTAATATTACATGAATAATTTTGGCCTATGGCCAGGCGATGGTTTAGGCATTTTCCCATTTTAGCAGGATTTTTTTTAAGCAGTAGTGCAGAAATATTCTTATTTTACATTCTTATGTCTTCAGTAATTAATGTTTAACCTTGTTTCCAAATCTAATATCTGTCCTTTTTGTCTTTAAAGAATTTCTATTTTAATATTTCCATTATCTATTTTATTTTTAACCAATGGGGATTTTAAGAATCTTGCGTCTTGCTTTCTCCTCTGCTAGCAGATTCGTACAAGCGTGCATAAACTTACAAAGTTCTTCATGATTGAGAACAAATTATTTGATTATCCTGCTGCAGTAAGATTATTTATAATTCTTGTCCGCATCTCTGTACAACTTTGAGCTATTATACTTGTTTTGCTATTTCAGTTTTCCAGTTATTATTCTAGTCTTGTTTAATTGAATTGCAATAAATAGATTACATTTTTTTTCGCTCTGAAAACAATTTATCAGTGATCCCACTGCATCTATCCGCCTCCCACTCTCTCCCTATTTATTTCGGA
>NC_063339.1:33752843-33811528 GCF_021869965.1 Rhincodon typus | reverse complement strand
TTGTCTCGGATTCTCCAGCATCTGCAGTTCCTACTATCTCTGATTCACCATTAGTGACACTTTGCCTGGAATCTCACAGCTGTTTTTCTGTTACAGGTGTAAGTCTGGCTGGCAGGGAGAGCTATGTGATCAGTGCATTCCTTTTCCTGGCTGTTTACATGGGCTCTGCACCAAACCTTGGGAATGTGTATGTGAGGAAGGTTGGTCAGGCAGCCTCTGTGACACAGGTTTGTTGATTCATGCTGCGTTTTGCAAATTCTGTAAAATCTGTAAAACTGTAAAATCCCATACATAATTTAAAAACAACTAACAAATATCTAGATTATTTTTGAGCCTTACCAAAATTTGGGTTTCGAAAACCGATCAGGAAATTTATTCATTGGTGAACTTTTCATTTTGAAGATGGGAACTTATCTAGAAATATTCAGGTGACCTTTTAAAAACGTATGATTTTATATGAACTTTATTTTTTGTGTTTCAGTATTTTTCTTCCAGGTGGTTAACATTTTATGGTAATTTAAAAATAAGAGAAAGAACCATTATATCCTTAAATGGAGTTGTGCTTGCTCAAATATCACTTTTCTACCCTTTTCCCATAGCCATTTTATATTTTTCTTTTTCAATTGTGTTAAGTGATAATATAGTTTCCTAACCTAATAGCCACTTATGGTAAATTTTTCTAAAAAAAAGTGTAAAAAATGCATTCTCCTTTTGTTACTCTAATTATAATGCTGAATTTATGCCTCATTTGCCAATTTACCAACCAATGGAAACAATCTTTCAATTATTTATCCTTTCATGATTATTCTTACTTTGAAACATCTTTCTCTTTAACCATCTCCAAATCAGTGAATAGTAATTGATTGCTTAAAGCTATTATCCAGACAGCTCCTGAAGAAATAAAATTGTGTTTTGCGTTACTCAGTCTTAAGGCTGATTAAAGACTTGGATACACCTCCTTCTTCCTGTATCCTTGTCGGACACACACCTTGAGTACCTCCACACACTTGGGACATCTACCCTTTGTATGTACATGATCCCAATTTGTGCGATTTGGGGCAAGGTCAAGAATAATTATGGTGAATAGAATCACCACAATATCATGCAATATTATTAAAAGAGTCTATGAATCCTTGTCTCATGAAGTTGAACTACAACCAAGGTCTATAATTTTCTTTCTAACTCCTTAGAGATGTAACTTTCCATCCTCCAAGCCTTTGGAAGAAATGCTGTCCTAAAAGAATTTAGTGCAGACAATTTTGGCATGTGTCTCTACTTCATACTCCCCAGACTCCCTCAGTTTCTGGGATACACACCAGCTGGATCTAGAGGTCAAATTCTATCAGCTCCATTCCTGTCATTAATAACATAAACAGACAAGAAGCATGACAAATTCGACTTGGCCAATTGCTGCCCTACCATGTCTTTGACAGTACAATCAAGTGGCACATAGAGGAATCCAGCTCCTTACCATATAATAGCCTTAGTTCAAACATGGACAAAAGAGCTGAACTGAAGAGGTAAGATTGGAATGACTTCCCTTAACATCAAGACAGCATTTGACTGAGTGTGGCATCAGGAGGCCCTAATAAGAACAGAGTTAATGTGAATCAGGGCAAGCTACTGTTTTTTTTTCTCTTACTCATTCACTGGATGAAGGCGTCACTGACCAGGCAGTGTTTATTGCCCATCCCTAATTGCCCAGAGGGCAGTTGAGAATCAACTGCATTACTGTGGGTCTGGAGTCACATGTAGGCCAGACCAGGTAAGGATGGCAGTTTCCTTCCCTAAAGGGCATTAGTGACCCAGATGGGGTTCTTTCCAACAATCAACAATGGATTTATGGTCATCATTAGATTCTAATTCCAGATATTTTATTGAATTCAAATTCCATCATCTGCAGTGGCAGGATTCAAACCTGAGACCAGAGCATTATCAGGGTCTCTGGATTAATAGTCTAGTGATAATAACACTAGGCCATTGCCTCCCTGAACCCAGTTGGAGTCATACCAGTCACAAAATAAGGTGATTGTGATTGTCTCAGTCTGAGCACATCATTTCTGTAGTTCCTTATAGGGATGTCTGAGGTCCAGTCATTGCCAGTTCCTTCATTAATCACATTCCCACTTCCATAATGTGGGGATAACTGCACAAAGTTCAGCACCATTTGTGACTCCTCAGATACTGAAGCAGTCCATGCCCAACTGCAACAAGATGAATGACATTCAGATTTGGGCTTACAAAATCATTGTGTAAGGGATATGTCCCAGGTCAGGACAATATTCTCTCAAATTTTTCTGATGTCTGTACATGGCAGTGACTTCCAGAACCAAAATTCAATATATTGCACAGCAATCAGCAGCTGTGATTGCGCAGTTTAGAGGGTGGGGTTGTAGGGTGGGAGGGAAATGTAAGAGCTTTGTCACATATACATATATGGGAGGTGTTTAGTAGTGTAGTGGTAATGTCACTAGATTAGTAATCCAGAGGGCTAGGCTAATGCTTTGTGGATAAGGGCTCCAATCCCAGCCTGGGAGTTGTGGAACTTAAATTCAATTTTTAAAAACAAAACCTGAAATATATAAAGCTAGTCTCATGATAGCCTTTGTTCAAACATGGATAAAAGAGCTGAACTCAAGAAGTGAGGTTAGAATCTCAGACATGGTGGCCATGAAGCCATAATTGATCATTGTAAAAACTCATTTGGTGCACTAATGTCCTTTGGAGAAAGAAACCTGCCTACCTTATCCAGGCTGGCCTACATGTGACTCCAGAATCATAGCAATGTGGTTAGCTCTTAGCTGCCATCTGAAATGGCTTTGGCAAGTTTATCAGTTCAAGGGAAATTAGGAATGGGCAACAAATGCTGGCCTTGCCAGCAATGCTCATATCCCATCAAAGAATAAAGGATAAAAAACTGAACGAGTGCTATTCCTGCTCCTCTGCTAATTCACCACCAGGGTAAGAATTCAGACCATTAGGTGAAAAAATCTAATTATTTTCATGGCTAATTCTTGCTTTTGGATTGATTCTTTTCAAGATTTCGAGTTAGACATTAATAATAGGTTGATTAAAAATGCAATGTATTCTTTTTAAAAATGATTGCATTTCTTTCAGCATTAAGACAATCAAGATAGTGATCACTAAGAACATGCTGAGGGAATATAAACAAGGCATAGAACATAAAACATAGAACAGTACAGTACAGTATAGGCCCTTCAGCCCACGATGTTGTGTCGAACTTTTATCCTAAACCTAAGGTCTATCTAACCTCCACCCCTACCTTATACTATCATCCATATGCCTATCTAATAGCCACTTAAATGCCCCTAATGAGGCCGACTCCATTACCCTCTCCGGCAATGAATTCCATGCCCCTACCACTCTCTGAGTAAAGAACCTACCTCTGACGTCTCCCTATATCTACCTCCACTCACTTTAAAACTATGCCCCCTCATAATAGCTACCTCCACCCTAGGAAAAAGTCTCTGGCATAGCATTAGAACTCTACTGTTCTCAACTGTATCTATGTATAATCTGGTGCATAAATTACAATTTAACTTATACTTCAAGTGAAATAATTTGAATTAAAAGTTAAATGCTTTCCTAATTAATGTATCTATACTCATATGTGGTTTCTCTAGCCATGATTCTCTAACTTATAATCTAATTGTGGGGTTGACATATTCAGTGGCAACTGACTAACAAACCCCATCATGAGTAAGCTCATCAAATCCAGCTCCAGTCAGTTTGCTAAGAGCTGACCAGTGAGCTTCTCAGCCAATCACATGTCTTGACCAATACTTTCTGGGTCCTAACCACTGTTGGATGAGACCCAGTCTTCAGGAGACTCACTGGTGAGAAGATAAGGCATTTTAAAAAAAATTCTCATGGAGGCACATCGGGGCAAGGGGGGGAATTTCAGTGGCCTTCCATTGGCTCCCCTTCTCTGCCACTGATTGGCACTAGGTTGTGATAAATGGGGCAAATTCAACCTGACAGGCAGGTCATCCTGGTTTCCCACTAAACCATCAATTTCTGTGCCTGCTGGGAAGAGAGTTAGTCAGGACACTGGCAAATTGGTGCCCTTTAAGGGACTTAATTACAGGCAAATCAAGAAAGGAGCTTTCTCCCCCAGCACTTAGTAGCTGAGGTGGTGAGAAAATGGCAAGTATCTGTCCAAGGCAAATTCTTTATTTATTCATTCACAGGATGTGACATCATTGGCTAGGCTAGCATTTATTGGCCATCCCTAATTGCCCAGAGGGCAGTTGAGAGTGAACCACATTGCTGTGGGTCCAGAGTCACTTGTAGGCTAGGTAAGGATTACAGATTACTTTCCCTAAAGTGCATTGATGAATCAGATGGGTTTTTCCTGACAATTGACAATGGTTTCATGATCATCATTAGACTCTTAACCTCAAGATTTTTATTGAATTTAATTCATGGCAGGATTTGAACCCAGTACCCCAGATTATTATCTGGGTCCCCGGATTAATAGTCTAGCGATAATACCACTAAACCATTGCCTCCCCCAATAGCTTTCCTAACCATTTGGCCTTCTTTACTACCTTCCTTGCAAACTTCAAGGAGAGGAATTTCACCCTCCATTTTAATTAATTGCATTATTTTTCATTACAGCCTCCAACAGCTGTTCACCTGCTCACCCCTGCGCTAATAATTCTACATGTATAGAGAGCGAAGATGGTGGCTACATATGTGTCTGCGGACAGGAGTTTATAGGAACCCATTGCCAACTTCGGAAAGGGTCCTGCCACAACAAACGGTATGGGATGCATGCTGCATGCTATCCATATGACAGGATTTCAGGCAGCTCGCAACAGATTCTAAGACAGACATTAGAAGCGAACTATATTTGGATGATCTGACCTCATCCATTCAGAATGATCCCAATGTCCTCCTCTGCAGCAGTCAAACTATTCATAAATAATTCCAAGCAATTTTCCTCTGATCTTAGACTAGACAATCCTAAATTTTCCTTTAAGTTCAATTTGTGACCACTTTAACTTGTTCATTTTGATTTCTATCATGTCCAAATGCCTAAGAGAGACCTAAGCTCCAAAATAATAAATTTATACATGCATTCATCCCAATGCATGTGTATTCATATCAGTGATTGATAAACTGCATTATACTGCACTGGAATTAATCTAATTGCTTTACTGCATTTCTGAAAAAGTCATATTGAATAATAAATCCAAAGCTGCAAAAGGTTACTGTTTAACTGGAGTTCACTGAACAGCAAGTGGTTTAAAAATCTCTTTGGCAGATCCATATATAGAACAATATTCAATGATATAACAAATTGGAAGAAAGAAAGAGGCTTTTCAGCCTATTGTACTTGTGGTGAAGGTAGCGCTTCAACCATAAAAATGTATCTAATTGCACTTCACTTTCCTTTCTCCATATCCTTTCAAATTCTATACAATGCCTCCCTTTCAAATTCTATACAACCCCTACTTAAATGAGGTTTGCACTCTGCACCTCAAAGGTCAATTATATTTTGGCCATTTAGCTCAACAGGTTTTGCAGTTAGAATCTATCTTTCCTTTAGAGTTGATGGCTGCCTTTAAGGGTCTTGATATTAGGTTCTCCAGAGAACTTTCATTCAATGATATGGACAGCTGTGAGTGACTGTAACCTGCTGGCAGCACAGATTTTACATATTGTCTACAATACTTGTAATGGTGATATAAATCTGCATCATTCCCTGTTTTCCCACACAGCTTGTCATATGCTCTCCAATTCCTTCTCAAAGAGTGAGATATGGCTGGCAAATGCTAAGTATTGCCATTTCTCTGGAAACGGAGGAACACCAACTCCAAGATAAAAATGAAAACCTTTCAGTTAAAATTATATTTCCAAGTGTGAATCAATTGACAAATTATGGGAAAAGACTGTACATCCTATCTGAATGTTTGTTTGTAAATCAATTTGTCTATATTGTATTGAATTATTTAATAATATATTTATAATTATTAGTGCATATTTATCAAGTCATTGCAGGACTACCTCAAAACTACAAATAATGTATAGTCACAATGCTACCATTTACCAGTCCACTGCTGTAAGTGTGTTTATGGATGTTATTTTACAAGTTGAAGTTTATGTATATATGTATTTTTTATCATAGTAACTGTGCAGATTTGTTATTTACTATGAATGTTTTACAGTGAGAAGACCAAAACAAGGTTTTCTTGTGACAATAGACTTGTACTGTATATGGTAGCTCTAAATTATGCAGTAGATAAAAACCCATAGTTAATTGGAAAAGCGTGGTACAACTTCCGAAAGCCTGTCCATCAAGACACAAGTCAGGAGTTCAAATGCAGTGCTTCCTATTTGCCTGGATGGGTGCAGCTTCAACAACACTCAAGAAAGTTGACGCCATCCAGGACAATGCAGCTCATTTGATTGGCACCACACCCACAAGCATCTATTCATCCACCACTGACGTTCAGTAGCAGCAGTGTGTATTATCTACAAGATGCACTGCAAAAATTCAATAAAGATCCTCAGAAAGTAACTTCCAAACCCACAACCACTTCCATCTAGAAGGACAAGGGCAGCAGATACATGGCAAGTTCCCCTTCAAACCACTCACCATCCTGACTTGGAAATATAAGGACATTGTGGGTGAACCTACAGTACATGGACTGCAGTGGTTCAAGAAGGCAGCTCACCACCACCTTCACCAGGGCAATATATGCTGGCCAGCCAGTGATACCCATGTCCCATGAGTGAATAAAAAACCTGGCTTTGTCATAACAAGCTGAGAGAAGTTGCAGCATCACCTCCAGAAAAAGCAAAAGCCTTTCTTAATGCTAGGGCTGATTTTCCTTTCTCTGTGCCTGGAGCAATTACACTGATGCCCTTAATATTGTGAAACAAGGCATAGAGAAAATCATGATCAAAAGGCACCAGAGTGATATATAAAAAAGGAAACTTTAAATTAATGGACAAGAAAAGGCTCAGTTTGAAGTATGTGTTTCTCCCACATAACTTCCCTCCATTAAGTACATGCAGGTGATCCAATCTCCCAAGGAGGAGAACAGAAAAATCCCATAATTTTATTAGTAGGAACAATGCCCATTACTCCAGGAAGTAAGAATAGCAGACATTATCATTTCATGCTAACATTGGATTCTAAATAAGTTGGTGTCACAGTTTCAAGGTTATTGATACATTGTAGATGAATCAATTCAATATCTGTTATTTACCTATTTGATTACAGGCCACTTTGTCAGAATGGAGGAAGCTGTTTGGATGATAATAGGTTCACATCCAAGACTTATTGCCTCTGTTTGCCTGGTTTTACTGGTGACTTTTGTGAAATAAGCATTTATAACTGTCACCCAAACCCTTGTGCCAACAATGGAAACTGCACAGATCTGTTTTCTGGATTCAGCTGTGTTTGCCCTAGTGGATTCACTGGCAAATCCTGTGACTATTCAGTCACATCTTGCCTTAGCCATCCATGTCAAAATGGAGGAACTTGCCATGACCATCTTGGAGGAGGATTTTATTGTGCTTGCCTACCTGAATATGAGGGAGAAACTTGCCAAGAACAAACATTTGAGAGTGTTAATCATGATGCCAAGCACAATGTTTCTAAGTATGCAGGAACACATTGGATCAGACGTGGCAAACCCCTCCAAAGACCACTGCATAAATCAACGCATCAACAAGGTAATGGGATGCTAACAATCACAGTCAAAGAAACCATCCATAAATCCAGCTCACTGCTCAATAGTAGTCAAGTGATCTGTTTTACTGTGCTTGGATTATTGACATGTCTTGTGATCCTGGGGACTACAGGGATTATCTTCTTCTCAAAGTGTGAAATTTGGCTGGCAAATGCTAAGTATCGTCATCTCCTCTGGAAACAGAGGAAGCATCTCCTCCAAGATAAAGACGAAGACCTTTCAGTCAAAGTTATCTTTCCAAGTGTGAATCAATCAACAAACTATGGAAGAAACTATACAACTATCTGAATGTTTGTTTGTAAATGAATTTGTGTAAATTATATTGAATTATGTAACAATATATTTATAATTGTTAGTGCATATTCCAGCATTTTGTAATAACTGTATCATTTGAATGTTTTTGATATTTGTTATATTTAGAAAGATATACATGAATTTATGTGAATTGTAACTTGAACAAGTGGGAACTTATCACAATATAATGGTATATTTAAATTACCACAACACTGTAACATGTAGAATTGGATAGCAATGAATTAAATCCTCTTTTAATTGTGCACAATCTGCTAGAACCTGACACAAATGAATCCTACTTTTGTCTGAATTCATGTTTTATATAGTCTGCTTCAATAGATTTAGCTACCGCGTCTAAAAGTTGACTTTCATATGGTTTATGTTTGAGGGGTTGATTAGTTTGTTTGATTTGGACCCGAGTGATATTCACAAAAAGGTTGTCTCAATGGAATAAAGTAAAAAGCAACAACACTAAAGAATTCCTGATAATGATCAAATATTTATTAATTTTATAACATGATTTCTTAGCAGCATGCTAGATATTATCTACTGATAAGTAATCATAATCGCATCTAGATTTGTCACTCATAATATGGTCAATTTAATCATTTGAACGAATTAAAAGCAATAATTAAAAATGCTATATAGCAATTATTTACCAGTGCTCATTTTCAATAGAATTTCACATTTATTATGGAATTGAATCATTAACATTTCCAGGATTAGCCTTTATTTCTGAAACTTTTGATCTTCGAGCCCTGAAAACTCGGGTTGACTTTTACATGAAGGATATGAAAAATTATGTTTTGTTTACACTTTAGATGAAAAATCATAGGGTCGACTTTTACATTAGGTCATTTTATGAGAAATGTGACATTTGACGTTAAAATACTCAAAAGCTTAAGATTCTCATGTATAACTTGAAAATTTTACTATCGCAATCTCACAGTATTGATACAAAGTTAATTTTCCATCATAAATGCATTTTAAAAATTCATTTAAGAGCCATTGACCAAATAGTCACTTAAGTTTGACTGCCTAATGATATGTGGCATCGAATAAATAGAACTGTGTAGTCAGTGATAACTATCTACAAGGTTAATTGTTCACTTAATATGCTACTCAGCAAGCCTTTTGTTAGAAATGTGTCAAGAGACTAACTCACTGTTTCTAGATTTATAGATTCAAATCCCAACCAAACATGAGAGACAGTTTAATTGCCACAGATAGCTGTAAAGGTGGTAAGTCAGAAAGGAAGGACATGCATTTACATAGTGCCAGCCATCAGGATATCTCAGTCAATAAATAGTTATTGTAAAGAAACACGCAGCCTACTCCATTGATCAGTGAAACAGAAATGAGATAATTTCAGTCCTGTTATGATTTTTATAAAGACCAACAATTTTTAAAGTGAAATTCAACTTCTAGTTAATAGCTGAAGAAATGGCATAAGTTTTCACATTTTAAGATTTTTACTATTACAAGCAAACCATGTGCAAAACACTAAAAATAAAAGCAAAATACTGCACCTGCTGAAAATCTTTAAAAAAAAGGATATGCTAGAAGAACAGAGCCATTCTGGCAGCAATGGTGGAGAGAAAAATTGAATTGGTGTACTGAGTTCAATATGATACTTCCTTGCTAATGAAGATACGTAGGAAGGTGGTGAATCTCATGTTGTTGAGAAAGGTAGAACATAGGAACAGAAATAGGCCATTTATCTTATCAAGCCTGTCCCACCATTCAAAACAATCGTAGCTGATCTTTTACTTACTCCAACCCCATAGACCTTTGCAACAGGGGAAGTGATGGCCTAGTGGTATTATTGAGACTATTAACTCAGAAGCTCTGCTAATGTCCTGGGGACCTAGGTTCGAATCCTGCCACAGCTGACAGTGGAATTTGAGTTCAATTAAAGGAAAAAAGAATTGAAGTTAAGAATCTACTGGGGGCCATGAAACTATCGTTGATCATCAGAAAAGCCCATCTGGCTCACTAATGCTGTTCAGGGAAGGAAATCTGCCATCCTCACCTGGTCTGGCCTACATGTGACTGCAGAGCCACAGCGATGTGGTTGACTCTGAAGCATCCCTTGAAATAGTCCAGCAAGCCAAACAATTGTGTCAGTCACTGCGAAGAAATGACAGACAACCTGGCATTGATCTAGGCACAAGAAAAGACAGGAACAGGAACACCATATTGACCCTGCAAAGTCCATCTAACTAACATCTGGGGCCTAGTGCCAAAATTGGGAGAGCTGTCTCATGGACTAGTCAAGCAATAGCCTGACATAGTCATACTCACGGAATAATATTTTACAGGCAATGTCTGAGACACCACCATCACCAACCCCAGATATGTCTTGTCCCACCAGCAGGACAGACCCAACAGATGTGGCAGCACAGTGGTATACAGTCAGGAGGGAACTGCCCCGGGAGTCCTCAATACTGACTCCAGACTTCATGAACTCTGATGGCCTTAGGTTAAACACGAGAAAGGAAACCTCCTGATGATTACCATGTGCCATCCACCCTCAGTTGATGAATCAGTACTCCTCCATGTTAAACAACACTTGGAGGAAGCGCTGAGGGTGGCAAGGGTCCACAATGTACTTTGACTTTTAATTTTTACTACCAAGAGAGGCTTGCAGTAGCATTACCAATCGCGCTGGTCGGATCCTCAAGGATATAGCTGCTGGACTGGTTCTGCCGCACATGGTGAAGGAGCCAACAAAGAGAGAAAAACATACTTGACCTTGTCCTCACCAATCTGCCAGCTGCAGATGCATCTATCCATTACAGTATTGGTAAGAGTGACTATTGCACAGTCCTTGTGGAGACAAAGTGCCACTTTCACACTGAGAATAATCACCGATATGTTGTGTGGCACCATCAACATGGTAAATGGGACAGACTTCGAACAGATCTAGCAACTCAAGACTGGGCATCCATGAGGTGCTGTGGGCCATCAACAGCAGCAGAATTGTACTCCAGTACAATCTGTAACCTCATGGCCCAGCAAAGCCCACACTCACTCAACCATTAATGCAGCCAAAGAATCAAAGCTGATTCAGTGGAGAGTGCAGGAGGTCACGTCAGGAACAGCACCAGGCCTCTACCTGACAAAGTAGAAAATTGTCCAGGTTTGTACTGTACACAAAGAAACAGGACAAATCCAACCCAGCCAATTACCGCCCCATCAGCCCACTCTTGATCATAGTAAGGTTATGGAAGGTGTCATCGACAGTGCTATCAAGCAGCACCAGCTCAGCAACAACCTGCTCAGTGATGCCCAGTTTGGGTTCCGGCAGGGCCACTCAGCTCCTCATTCAAACATGGTTCAATCATGGACAAAAGAACTGAATTCCAGCAATGAAAACAGAAATTACCAGAAAAACACAGCAGAGGAGCTTAATTCCAATAAGGTGAGAGCAACAGCCCTTGGCATTACGGCTGCATTCAACCAAGTGTGGCATCAAGAAGCCTGTTAGATCTCATATTTTCCAATGAGAGTGCAAGTTGCGGGGTTGTTTCAGGTGACCTTTATTTCCAGTACAGCTTAATTTCTCCAGAGCAATAAGCCACACAAAAAGCTTCAGAATTTCTTAACTTATACAATTTAAACTTAGAGCACCTCCCCCCCAACCCATACCTTTGATTACTATTGGTTGGGGTGCTGAGTTATTCCTTTGTAATTGGCTCTCTCGTACAGCATCTTGTACAATTCAAGCTTGCCTCAGCAGTTTCAATGTATTTCCAATTAAGCTAATCATATCACTGAATGACAAAGAGATGGACAGGCTTGTGGTCCATCCCCGGTCCTTCATGATGTTTTCACAGACTTTCTTACCTTCCTTCTTGCAGCTTTGCACAATGGATACTGATTTCAAGTAACAGTTGCCAGCTGGACCATGTTAATTGCCAATTCATCGGATACTTGCACATTACATCAGGACCTTTTAAATACCTCATTACAGCCAATACAAAAAAATATTGATTTTTGATCAGTTTCAAAAGTTATGTGTTTACACCTAATGTTAGAATTCTTTAGCTAACAAGTTGTGTCTTAATGTGTACATTCAATCCACATTTCAATGTCTGCTACTTTCTCCCTGTAATGATATTGTCAGTGTGTGGCGGTGGCGGTGGGATGGGGGTAGGGGGTTGCTACTTTTACTGTCTGAAACTGGTTTGAATCTTTTCCTCTAATGCTTTTAGTGTATATAGTTGGAACTGTAACTACTTCAGAATCTATATCTATGATTATTTGAAGAATCTTAACGAAAACTTACTCTTAGTATTGTAACATAATGATTAAATAATTCAAGAGAAACAACTAATTAGTGTGAAATGATTTTATCTATGTCTTGTGCATAAGCAACTGCAGCTGCACATTCTATGTCAGTCCAGTAACCTTGAGTCGACAGATACGCTCTTGTTCTACTACATTAAGCAAACATTTTCCCAAGCTCTGTAACTACTGTCAGCCATGTTCTACTGCATTAGCCATGGGCAGCCATCGGCGATTTTGTGTTGTGCAGTTGTGGGTAGCCCTAACACATCCTTAGCAAAAATGGAATCATCAGGGGTCAAACTCACTGCTGGTTGGAGTCATATCTGGCATTTAGGAAAATGGTTATGGTTGTTGGAAGCCAGTCATCTCAGCTCCAGGACACCTCCGCAGGAGTTCCTCAGGATAGTGTCCTAGGCCCAACCATCTTCAGCTACTTCATCAATTCCCTCCATCATAAGGTGAGAAGGGGGATGTTTGCTGATGATTGCACAACATTCACCATTCTCGACTCCTTATATACTGAAGCAGTCCAAATACTACAAGATCTGGACAATATCCAGGATTGAACAGAAAAGTGGCAAGTAACATTCACATCGCACACATGCCAGGCAATGGCCATCACCAATAAAAGACAATCTAATCACTGCCCCTTGACATTCAATGATCAATGATGTTACCATCAGTAAATCCCCCACTATTAACATTCTGGGAGCTACCATTGACCAGAAACTCATTGGACTCACCACATAAATACAGTGGCTCCAAGAGCAGGTCAGAGGCTAGGAATACTGCAGCCAGTGCCTCCCCAAAGCCTGTCCTCCGTTTACACGGCACAAGTCAGGAGTGTGATGGAATACTTCCTATTTGCCTAGATGGGTGCAGCTTCAACAACACTCATTGAGCTGGACACCATCCAAGAAAAAGCAGCCCACTTGACTGGCACCACATCCACAAGCACACACTCCCTCCACCACTGACACTCTGCAGCACTAGCGTATACTATCTACAAGATGCTTGACGGAAATCCACCAAAGATTCTTAGACAGCACCTTCCAATCCCATGACCATTTCTATCCAGAAAGACAATGGCAGCAGACAGCACCACCTGCAAGTTCATCCCCAAGCCATTCACCATACATTGTCATTCCTTCACTGTCGCTGGGTCAAAATCTTGGAATTCCCTCCCTAAGGTCATTATGGGTCAACTTATGGCATATGGAATGCAGCAGTTCAAGAAGGCAGCTCATCATCACCTTCTCAAGGGCAACTAGGGATGGGCAAGAAATGCCAGCCCAGCCAGTAACGCCCATGTCCCATGATCAAAAAATAAATTGATAATCTGAAATCTATCAATCTCTACCTTAAACATACTCAAAGACTAAGCTTCCATAAGAATTTATAAGGTTCTCTCATATTTTGGTTACTCATCCCTAAAGGTTCTTTCACGATGAGATTAGGGGGAAGCAATGGCCTAGTGGTATTATTGCTGGTTTGTTAATCAAGACACCCAGATAATGTTCTGGGGACATTGATTCGAATCCCACCATGGTAGATGGTGGAATTTGAATTCAATAAATATCTGGAATTAAGAATCTAACGATGGCCATGAATCAATTGCTGATTGTTGGAAAATCCCATCTGGTTCATTAATGTCCTTTAGGGAAGGAAACTGCCATCCTTACCTGGCCTGGCCTCCATGTGACTCCAGACCCACAGCAATATGGTTGACTCTTAACTACCCTCTGGGCAATTAGGGATGGGCAATAAATGTTGCCTGGCCAGCAACACCCTCATCCTGCGAATGAATGAAGAAAAGAAAGATTGTTAATTAGCCCTTTTACATTATGAATACTAGATCTAAACCCATAGGTTGACCACCATTTAAATTAAGGAACGTTTCCTCATCTCAGTCCTAAATGAATTATCCCGTATCCTGAGACTGTGACCACTGATTCTAAATTTACCAGCAGTAGAATAAAAGACAGTTGTCTGAATGCAGCACAGATAAAAAAGCAAGAAGCCTACTGGCACTTATTGGCAAAAAAACAGAGAATAAAATATAAGATAGAATTCACAGTCTGAAGTTGTGGAACTCAAAGTACAGTGCTGAAGTCTATAAAGCTCCTTATCAGAAGATAAGGCACTGTTCCTCAAGCTTGCATTATGTTTCCCTGAAAAGTTGCAGCAGGACAAGGACAGAAATGTAGAAATGAAAGCAAGGTATTGAAATAGAATGGTGAATAACTTGATGGTCAGGTTCATGCTTGCAAATTAAGCAGATGTGTCCCTACATCCCAACTCACTTTCCAAATCCTAAGGCCGCCCTATCGGAGCACCAAAAGCCGTAGCCAAACTATCTGTGAGACAGTCAAAACTAGTGCCACACCTGCAAATTCTTCTTTTGCTTAGCCAACTGAACTGTCCAGAGTGATAAACAAAGCAAAACAAAAGGCCACAACAGCAGATACAACTGTGCAAACAGAAACCAGAAACCAAAACTACATGATGTTTGTGATTGAGTCTTCTGCCTGTTAATGTCGTTTGCTGTGCGAATTATAGGACATGTGGGAGTATTGAAATGTTTAAAAACTGACAACAGGGTCTGCAAGATAAATCAACAATATTATACCCTTTAGATAATCTGAATGTACATTCCTGACTCTAGGGCATCCACCTTCATCAATAGAGTCGGCAGTGTTCTGGCAAGAAATTAAGTCCTGTCTGCCATTCTGGATTTTTAGTAGATCTCTTATTGCTTGAAAAATGCGCATTGGGCAGTAGAGTTATACACCTCTCATTTTTACTTCGATATGAAGGTGTTTTCACTTCTAACATTTTAAGAACTGTTTATACAATTTTAAAAAATGGTTCAGTTGAAAGACTGCAGATGCCTATATTTGTTTCTTTTTATCAAAGATTTAACTAGAAGCTTACTTTTGCTTTTTGATCAAAATCACTCACTGGAGGAGACAATTAGACTAAGTGAACAGACAGAGCCTTATAGACTAAGGTGCTGCTTAGACTTGCTTACAGAAGAGTCACATGTCTGGGTTTATGGCTGTCAGGAGTTTGGGGTTTTTCTGGATTTTGTTTGGAAAAGTTAGTTGGTGTATAGCCTGCTAAGAAAGAAGACACCCAACTCATTTATTTCTATCTTTCTTAAAAGAAAAGAGTTCAGTGTGAGAGCTGGAAAATTGATGTGGCAGTTCTCCTGAGAAGTTTCTGGAAGACATCCTCTTTAAATCTCCTGAGCAAACTGTTTCTAAAAAAAGTTCCTAAGCTCTACCAACTTTCAGAAGCCTAAAGAGTAGAAAGCTGAGTTAGAAGCATTACTACCTATATCTGAATGAACTGAAAGGTGACCCTAATCAACATTTTTAAAAAACAACCGAAGAGTCCACATCTTTGCCTCTGAAACAAAGCATCACAACATCCATTTAATTAATCTGGCCAGTTCTGTTATTTTCTTTTATTTATCCCTTAAGTGTGTTTGGTTGTCTGTCTTTTATGTGAATGGAGTCTGAAAACCAACATTTTTGGGTTTAATGCATAAACATTAATTTGAAGACTTGTTGTTTAATTTTTCCTCTGCTAAAGTTATAGTGTACTTAATTAATAATTAAGTCTCGTGTTTAATATAGTGTCTGGAATTAGATATTCACAAAATCTTGGGATTGGAGATTTACAAATCTGTTTAGGAACCTTTGGAGTAATTACTGGGGTTCGTCGATGGTTTAATTTTACTGTGTTGCAAATTCAGAGGTAGAAAAGCTGATTTGGTTTGGCTGGCTGTCTTTCTGTCATAATGGTTGAGTCTTATTTTTATAATAAATTCACAATTTGATGGTTGTTGGATTTTCTTTGTATTCTGAAAATATTTACATAAAGTATATAACTTGCTACATTGTTGACTGGGTAAAGCGTTTAAATATGTCTTGTAACCAAAGTTCCCCATAATTTCCTTTGAGTTCTGTGCACAGCAGAGGCTTCTAGAAGCTTAGAGGAACATTGTGACAAATGGAGTAGTGGAATGAGAGAGAGAGAGAGTAGCCTCCTCCAACCACAGTTGCAATTTCTACTTCCGACAGTAATTGTATTTAGTTATCCAGATTGCTAAATTTAAATATTCTCTTTGAGGAATGAAATATTAGATAATTTTTATTGCCTTAACTAAGTTTATAAATACATTCTTCTGTGCAATTGTTAAGCCTTTCAAAATGAGGCCATGAGCAGTGGGAATAAACTGTAAATGCCGAAGATGAATTTATGATAATGTGTCTAATATTTATTGCATAATATTTAGATTATTCAACTCCATTTGATACTCTGAAGGATGCTGGTGTTGTTCAAGGCGACCGCTCAACACCAAGTTCTATGAGTAGGCTGACATCTAGTGGCACACTCGAGCAAATAGTTTTGTTCTGGTGCAGCTGGGACTGGGCTTTCAACTGACAATTTTCAACTTTGCAGTGTGGAGCTAACACACCTGAGCTATTTTGTAAAATGCAATTAGCTAAACCTAAATAAAAACGGGTAGGAACAAATTCAACTGTGGTGGAAGCCTAAAGAGGTCACAGCAAATTGACTATGTGTTACACATCCTGCCTGATTCACCTTTCCATGCATGCCAGCTTATTGCTCCCCTGTAGAAGTTGAAATTCATTCCACAGAATGATAGCTGTAAGAACAGCAAAATGTTTTTAATTTAATTTAATTTTGCACCTAATAAAGAATGGCTGAATGGCTTCCTCTGCATGGCAATGGTTCTGTGAATCAGTGAAAGGCAAAACTGCCGTGTAACCATAATTGACGTATCATATTTTCTCCAAAAGATTGTATTTTCCTTTGCTTGATACTCATAACAAGATTATTGTCTTACAACTCAGAAAAACAGGCAGCAAATGTTAGAATGGAAGCCTCAACTTTGTTTAATTATGAGCTTTTATTTACAGAGATACATATCGTTCATCTCTAATTCAACAACCAGTTTTCAGCTTGATCCACTAAAGGTAAATTGTCAGTTGATGCTAGCATAAAATAGAATTAAACATTCATTTTGCTGTAAAGAATTGAAGAAGTGCTGGTCATAAAATCCAGCTCTGTTCTACTGAAGTTGGAGGCTCTGAAAATTGTTTACAGTTGTTCCAACTGGGCTCATACAACAAAAGAAATTGCCTGCCAGCAACCTTACAAAACCTGAAGAAATTTGTTGAATATTTTGGACATCTTAAGAAGAAAATCTCCACAGCAGTTTGTTGTCTGAAGTGAACAGGATAGATCTTTTATTTCTGCCAAAGACATGTCTCTAGTGCAGATATTTCTGATTATTGTCTAAGCAAAAGGGTAAAACAAGCTCTCAAGTGAAGAAAGATCACTTCAAACAAGAAAAAGATTTTCAAAGTGATATATTTGGCTGCAGTATTTGCCAGCAGGAGCAAAGCAGTGCAACAACAGAAGCAAGCTGATTCAGAGACAAAAAGGCTTTTAACAGCAGAGGTACTATTATTAACAGTCCACACTGTCAGGATTTGTGAGAAATCTTAAGTTGCTTGGAAGAAAGCCAGAAACAGAAGATTCATGATGTGTCATCTTACGAGGTTGTTGAAGACTTGAGCTTAAGGAATCAGTGTTAAGCATTAAGTGAGTTAAGTTAGCAGTTTGTTTAACAGTGTCAGGAAGAGATGTTGGCCACATAAAATAGCATCAAGTAAATGCTGAAATTTGCTAAAAACAAACCAATTACAAGCATAGCAGCTGACCAACGAGCTTTAGGGTGAAGACAGGGGTGATAGTTCATTGAGATTTTAAAGTCTGTCAGGACATTGCTGGGCTTAAAAGGTTTAATCTTTCTTTCTGATATTTGTAGTGGGACAGTTTTAAATTCTCCTTGTATAGCGTAGCATAGTTTGTGTTCTTTGTGTAATAACCATTTATGTTTTTTTATTGAAATTACATTGGCAACCTCTTGTGAATACGTTAAGTCACTGACTTCCACAGCTAACAAAAAAAGTAAAACTCTTGGTCTATCAAGCCAGGTCACTGTGATCTGACCTGTCCAGTATTACCACTATGCGGGATCATAAAAATGCAACTCTATGCAGGCATTGAGCAGGGCCATAGTGGAAGAGGCCATAAGCTGCCTCAAGGTGAAGTTTTGATCCCTAAACCACTCCTGATCAACACTTGTCCCTCAATCAACATTTAAAAAGAGGATTATCTGATCATTAACAACACAGTGTGGAGCTGGAGGAACACATTAGGTCAGGCAGCATCAGAGGAGCAGGAAAGTTGACATTTCGGGTCAGGACCCTTCTCTAGAAATGGGTCTTCTGAAGAAGGGTCCTGACCCGAAATGTCAACTTTCCAGCTCCTCTGATGCTGCCTGATCTGCCGTGTTCCTCCAGCTCCACACTGTGTTGTCTGTGACTCCAGCATCTGCAGTTCTTGCTATCTCCAATTATCTGATCATTATTCTCGTTGTATTTTGTGGGAACATGCTGGGAGAATATAACCTTTCCAGTTTTCTGGATTATAATAGTGACTTAATGCAGAAACAATTTTATTATTAGCGTACTTGGATATGGAAATAACAGAATTTGTGAGGAGTTCATACAAGAAAATGTCATTAAATTCAAAGAAATTTAATGGAAGTTGTCTCATTCTTCTAAACTCTAGTGAACAAATCTTTCCCTTTGGAACAGTCCTGATATCCCTGGTTTCAGCCTAATGAACCTCTGCTGCACTTCTTCTGTCTCAAGGTGTCTTCTTAGGTGAGGAGACCAAAACTGCAGGCAATACTCCAGGTGTGGTCTCACCAAGGCCCAGTACTACTGCAGCAAGACATCCCTGCTGACAATTTAGTAATGAAAGGAAATTATGGTTGACTCCACTGTTGTTCAAATCAGCATCAAATAAACTTTTCCGCTGTTTTTAAATATCATATAGCTGGATTTTATCATTGCAAATCAGTCTGGCTAACTGCTGCATATCTTCCAATGGGTTATGTAGAATTCTGTCTAGCCAAAATAAAACAGTCTACAGTCATCAAACAGTGTGTTCACTTTGAGCACTCTAGTAGTTAATTAATCAAATGGTGTTTATTATTAGTCTGATATTATGCTCCATAATGTTTCGTTCCTGCCTGTTTTAATCATTTCCTTTTACAACAGAAATATAAAAACTAAAATTGAGACTAAGAATACAAAAGGAAGCTAAGCTTTACTCCCAAGGTCTAGTAATATTTTTACTAGTAACAGTTTTGATTGTTTGAAATTAAAGTCATAATATAACAGCAAAGAAGCTGCTGCCAATTGAACTCACCGCCAAATGTCTCCTACATACTGATTCTCTTTCCAAATTCCTTAAAATTTCAAAACCAATTGTATTGTTGGCCTGAACCTCAGGAGAAACTTATGCCAATGGTATCTATTCTATTATCTGGATATTTAACTTATGTAATAAACATAAGAACTAGGATCAGGGGTAGGCCGTCCGGCCCTTCGAGCCTGCTCCGCCATTCAATAAGATCATGGCTGATCTTTTCGTGGACTCAGATTCACTTACCCACGTTCTCACCGTATCAAACTGAGTTATTGGCGTAGAAATGTGTGGCTGTATGGGGTGAAATTCCTGTATTTGTTTATATAGGCATAAAGTGCACATAATATTAGCTTCATATTCATCAACTGTATACATCAACCAGTCACCCCAGGCAGGTCATGGATGAAGAGGGCTCAACAATTGCCGATGTTGTATTAGCCTTCAGTTTAGTTCTTAGTAGAGGACAGACTTAGAAGGAGACAAAGATGAGGGGGCCATTAGTCTGATGGGTAATTGGGAAGGAAAGTGATCAGGAAGCAGAGCCAGGAGCTATTGGGAAGGTATAGTGTTTACGAAAGATGATCAGGAAGTAGATGAGCAGGAGTGAGGGTATTGGTGCCTGGGTTTGGGACGGTAGGAGCTGGACCAAGGAGTACAAGACAAATCCATAGCAGTCAGATTGGGAGAGTTGAGATCATGATCCAGAGAGTAGGAGCCAGCATTCAGGAAGGTAGAGGTAAGAGTGTAGAGGTCAGGACTGGGGAAGATCGATGTCAGGATTAGAGAGAATAGTCAGGATGAGGAAGGTAGATGTCAGGATTAGGGCTGGGGTGGGGTGGGGGTGTTGGTGGTGGATGAGGATGGTGGTAGTGTGCCAGTATTATCACTGAAGTGGTAATTCAGAGGACAGAGGCCTGGAGACATGGGTTAAGATCCAGCGTATCTGGTGAAACTTGAAAAACATTCTTTTAAAAATCTGAAATATAAAGCTTATCTCAGTAACAAAATGTCCATTAGGGAATGAAATCTGTTGTCCTTATCTGGTCTGGCGTATACATGACTCCAGGTCCACTTCAATGTGGTTGACTTGTAACTGCCCTCTGAAAAGGCATCTGAAAATGGCCCAGCAAAAGACTCAGTCCAACAGCAATTAGAGAAGGGCAACTAATATTGGCCTTGCAGGAACAGTTACATCCCAAGAGAGAATTTCAGAGGATTGAGAAGGGTAGAGGTCAGGGCTGGAGAGGTTGGTGCAGCAGTGAAGTGTGGGATGATGATCCACATGCTTTTTATATTTGCTAAGTAATGTACTCATCATGCCTGGGCTCAAACATTAAAAGAGATTTATTCAGTTCTAACCAAATTAAATATGGTACCTTATGTACCATTTCCTTTATAAGCTGTTCCTGCTAGTGACACATCTGATGTTTTATGTCCATCAGTTTTTTTCAAACCAATTTAAGAAGATGATACAGCAATTTCCTAACAGTTATCTTTTCCCAAAGGCATAGCTTTGTAAAGCACATTCTCATAATGGCATAATGTCTTTACACTGTGGAAATCTCCTGCTCCATGCTATCCCCTACAGGGAGGAAAATCTAGTGATAATTTTAATAGTTCTTAGAGTTTCAATTCAAATGTGCCTATTGAAGCTTGCAGCATGCAAACCCGGTGCTGGCTTCACATTTCCATGATCTCAGCTGAGTGTGAACCATACTGATGACTGTCTGAGCACCTTTACAGGATGCCTCAGAGCCTAACCTAAGTTCCAGCACCAACCAGCCTGCATCTCAGAAAGGAGAGTTTCACTTACTGTGAGGAAGTTGTTGCCGACTGTGTCTGCAGAAACTAGCCATAAAGAGAAGCATCCCAAATGGAGCAACAAGGAAGAGAGAGGGCTCCCAGATTTTGGGAAGTGACATTAAAGACCTTAGTCAAGCATGTTGACAGGATGAGAAAGATTGCGTTTCTGTGTGGGATCAGGAGGTTCTCAATGCACAACCTCAGTAAAAAAAAAATGGGAGTAAGTGATCGGGGGTGTCTATTTCTGGGGTGTTGCACTGAGGACCTGGCAGCAGGGCTACAGAAGTTCAATGAGCTCCCAATGATGGTCAATGATTCCAACCCCCTGCTCCTCCAGCCTCTCCTGCTGCTTGATGCACCCCATCCCAACACTCAGACAACATTGATTGCTAGCCGTCAGGTCACAGGCTTAAACATTTAGGTATTCCATTTCACCATAAACAGCTCCAAGTGAATACTGGTGAGTTACTGGTTGATTTCTTCTGCAGTTATTATAGCAATTACACAAATGATTAGTGCTTTCCATGTTGTTCAAAGTTGTGAGTAGTGTGTCTCATACTGGAAGAGATTTTCCTGCTTCAAGATTTCTGCATAAGCTCTCAGTTGCTCCCAGACATGATTGTAGTAATTGGCCTTTCCCTCGGAATAAAGCAGTAACTAAAATTGAGATGAAGCTAAACAGACCAGATTAAGCCAATGGAAGACACAGGAGGAGAAGAAGTACCCTCAGCAGGATACCATTTCTACTGGGACATTTGCAGATCTGTTTTCTCCCTGAAGCTCAGCGAGGCCCTAAGTGTGTGAGACAACTTCAGTAAGGGGGTATATTCAAATAACTGCCAGTAGCTGCAGGGTGGAGGTTACATTGCCAGTGACTGAGAAGTTTTCCGTAGCAAACTCCTTCCGGGCTGTCCATGTCTGCATAAAGGAGTTCCATGAGGCTCTATATTTCACGAGAGCAAGTTACAGTTCATTATTTCTTGTCAGGGGCAGTAGGTGAAACACAAGGTTTACAGGTTCTGAGGAAGGGTCACCAGACCCGAAATGTTAACTCTGTTTTTCCCTGCACAGATGCTGCCAGACCTGCTGGGCTTTTCCAGCAACTTTGTTTTTGCTCCTGATTTACAGTAATAGGGTGGTCACTGAAATCCACATCCCTCCTCATTCTTCTGAACTCACAGTCTGGTGACCCACGAGGCCAATTCCAGGATCCCCCTAACTCCACATAACACTCAGCTGACATCTCAATCCGTGGAGAGTTGGATGTTCTCCCAGCAGCAGCTACAGGCTTCTCAGTGTCGCTGTTATGTCTCTGATTGGCCAGCAGCTCTCACTGGGAGATACTATACCACCCCAGGGCACTCAATTTCAGACAAAGTCCTGCCATTGCCTCCCAGCTGCCTGACTGGGGGACAACATGCTAGGCCTTACTTTGAAGAGTCACCTTGGGGGTCCCACCACCTTTTGAGCAAGCCAGTGGCAGTACTGACTAAAACAGGAGATTCCAGCCTCGGCCAAACAACTGAGTAACTTCACTGAGCACCACAACCAATACCTCCACTCACTGCATCCCAATTATATCCTTGACACAACTCAACTACCCTCCCCATCAACCATCTAACAATATCCCCAGACCGACCAGCCAACTAACAAAACCAAATATCAACCCCAGACTAACTTGACTGAGCCCCAGTAACCTGACTGAACCTTGGTCTAACCTGACTAACCTCTAATCTGGCTCCCACTCACCCACTTATCCACCATGTTCTCAACTGTGCACAACTGTCCCCCAGTTGACAGGCTGACCAGATTGGTTTACCTGTCACGTGAATCGAGTCTTCACTCTCCCAACTGGAGCTGAGCTAATTGCGGCCCAAGTGAGAATAAGCCCCTTAATTGCTCCTTAATTAACTGGTCATTAATTTATCACTTAAGGGCCTCAATTAGCTGTGGTGGAGGAAGGTCATATTGCGTATCAGTTGGGGGAGGGTCTGGGATGCCACCTGCCTTCCTGCTTCCAAATCTACCACCTTTGGAACTGGAAAATTCTGCTTCGGTTTTTAAATTGTCTCACATTTCCCAAGCAGGCATCTGGCCTAAATCTCCACTTGTGCACCTTAAGCACATGGTCAGAAACATTAGTGAAGAGTCCCAGGCAGCAAGATATATGTCCATCAGAGGTTTAAACTTCCTCAGCAATACCCACATAGGCATCAGGAGTCTCACTGGGTTCTGACATGCATCTCTAAACACACATCCTATCTCTAATGATCCAGAGACAATCTCAATGATTTTAGCTAATCTTCCCAGTTGCTATGAAAAGAAAGTGTCCCAGTCTAACAGCTTTATTTTAGCTTCGAGCCTGTCCAATCTCTATTACATCATTTTACAACATTGCAACCATGCCTTTGGGTGTCGTTGACTGCAATCATTTCATTGGCTGTCAGCCTCCAGATCTGCTGCAACATTTGGCCTGTACTCATGTTGTTCTGGAATGGAAAACGATATCTTAGTGCTTGCTCCAACAAAAACTCCAGGCAGCATCTGCAAATCTTTGCGCCCTTCCTTGTGCCAAAGCAACCCTTCACTTTCTTTACCCAAACTGCAACCAATTAGAAGGAAATTTTCACTTTAAGAGATTTACATTTTTCTTTAAGAGATATGGTCTCTCTTTTTGTTGACACTTTTTCCACTGGGAGTCCTTCCAAATCCCGTCAGCAAGCTGCCTGTTCGCTCTCAGAAACTGACAGGCATAGACTAATTAAAGTCTGATTATTCCACTGTTCTGCTGTTTACCTTTTAAACCATATGATTTTGTTTCCCTGTTAAGTATTCATCCAATTTCCTTTTGAAAATTACTGCTGACTTGGCTTCAAGTAAATGTTTCAGGCAAAACATTCCAGATCATAATAGCTTGCTGCATTAAAATATTCTTCTTCATTTTCTCTCTGGCTGCTTCACAAATTACATTTAACTCTGGTTACCAACCATCCTTAAAGTGGAAACAGTTAATCCCTATCTATTCTTGCCCTTAAAATTCCCTTATCCCAAAACATCCCAAAACTCACATACATTTCATGAAGCAGACAACTGAAACCTTCAGAAAATGATCAGAATTTCTGACGAAGGGTCTAGGCCCGAAACATCAGCCCTCCTGCTCCTATGATGCTGCTTGGCCTGCTGTGTTCATCCAGCTCTGCACCTTGTTGTCTCAAATTCTCCAGCATCTGCAGTTCCTACTATCTCTCTTACCTTATCAAGTTGTAGTTATTTTAATCAACCTGTTTGGGCACATTATGATAAAAGGCTGGGGCAAGTGAGACTTGAACCCAGACCTCCTGGTCCAGAGGTATGGTCATTACCACTGAGGCTCTTACCAAAATCTTGGACTGAATGTTGTTTTCTAATTATAAGGTGCAATGTTGCAATTTTGGTCACAATGTGGTAACCGGTTTAAAATAAATATCATTGAATTGTGACAAAACAAATGCCCAGTGCCATCAAATTTATCTTTTTTCCATAAAGGTGATTTTAAAAATCTGCAGTTTGTCAGATGGTGAATGTGCCTTTGTTATTATGCCTGGAAGACATTTTTGGAAGGTTTTTATGAGGGACTTGACAGTTTCCAGGTATGTCTGACATTTTTAACAATTCTCTGAGGTGAATTTAAGCAAGTATTGTGTGATTTGTGCTGTCATTTCTCGATAGGCACATTCTTAAAACAAGCACCAAATTCCACAACAGCAAATCCTTCCCCATTGTCTCTCTCATTGTACAAGTTTTCTGATCCAAACAAAGCACTTTAATACAGATTCCTGGTCCCAATCAAAATTGTCTTCAATTAACTGTAGTCTAATATCAAGCAAAATAATGATGACATGATTCCTGTGAAATTTCAGCCTCAGACAGCAACACAAATGATATACTAAGTCATTCTGTGAAAGCAATCCCTTTCACTGTTTCCTGAAATTTTTGCTTAGATTCAACTGTGCACTGATACAGAAATTTACAATTCAACAATTTTTCCAGTACATTTACAAACGTTGATCTGAATATAATTCTAACTCAAATACAAACCATCTTGACAAACACTGCATCTGCTGTTGGGACGAATTATTTTAACCTAGAAAGCAGAACAGAGTGAAGTAGAAGAAAGAAACAAATTGAGTTCCACAAGTGCTTCTTGTGGGTTCCCTGGTACTTACACTGTTAATACATAACATGGAGGATAGCACTTGTGCAATATCATAAAATTTATTGATGACACAAGATGCAAGAGTAGAAGACAAAATCTCCATTAAAGTATTACCAATTTCTTCAGAGATTCCTCAGCCTTTGCCTACAATGTTTAGAGGTTCCCATCACGCATTGACTGCTTTTTATTATGTATAGAGAATATCTTCATGCTGTAAGTCCTGAAATTGTTTTTCATTAGTTTAAACCTGACACCCCCAACCCCATAATTTTCCTGCCATGGTAATTCTGAAGCTGTGATCTGAATATGTCTTTATAACTAAAACAGTAAATTTCAGAAAACAGGCAAGTAAGGCAACATTGGTGAAGAGAGAATAACAGAGTTAATATGTCAGATTATTGAGCTTTGACCTTGGAGTCATAGAAATAGAGTCATACAGCACAGAAACAGATGTTTCTGTCCAACCAGTTCATGACAAACATAATGCCAAACTAAACTAGTACCATCTGCCCACTGCTGGCCCATATCCCTCAAAACCTTTCCTTTCATGTACGTATCCAAATGTCTTTTAAACATTACAATTGTACCTGCATCAACAACTTCCTCAGGAAGTTCATTCCACACAAGAACCACCCTCTGTGTAAAAAATTTGCCACTCACGTCTTTTTTAAATCTTTCTCCTCTCACCTTAAAAATGTGTCCCCTAGTCTTGAAATCCCTCAACCTAGGGAAAAGATAACTATCATTAACTCTGTGGAGGTGGAGGTGGAGCGCCAGCGCACGTGTTAGGACCTGAAAGATGGTGAACTATCACCCTGGGCAGGGCGAAGCCAGAGGAAACTCTTGTGGAGGTCCGTAGCAGTCCTGATGTGCAAATCGGGCATCGAACTTTGGTATAGGGGCGAAAGACTAATCGAACCATCTAGTAGCTGGTTCCCTCTGAAGTTTCCCTCAGGATAGCTGGTGCTTGTCCACCACACAGTTTTACATGGTAAAGCTAATGCTTAGAGGTCTTGGGGCCGAAACAATCTCAACCTATTCTCATTTACACGAAAAGATCAGCCATGATCTTATTGAATGGCGGAGCAGGGCCGGACGGTCTACTCCTGCTCCTAGCTCTTACGTTCTTATGTACGTTCTAAATCTATTAAACGAAATGCTATCTGGAAACAACAGTAAGCTTCCCTCAAAGAGCAAATCTTCCCTCAACTCAGATCCTCATTGATATCATTGTAACTCAGAGGATGCAAGAAGCAATCTGTATATGGCATTTTATATGACTCAGTCAGACTACAGTGGGTCAGGAAGACTTATCAATAGTTTTCCTCCCATCCTTTCGTGTGGCTACTTCTTGGGAAAGAGTTCAGTTTGTGTAGACATATAGGCAAAAAGCTGTATTCTCCTATTTACTGGCATAGCAAGGTAGAATCACTGCCGCATTGTTCTGCCATACAACTATCTATTGTTAGGCCAGCAAAATAGATTAATCCAAATTATACAGATTCAGTCACCAGAGGTAAATTATTTTGTTAGTTTTATATCAACGGGGTGTGATAAAAGAGGCAAAGCTATGCATCCATAGAAATACCTTACAATCGTACTCCTCAGGTCTTATAGATGGATGGTTCCTCTTTCTAGGCTGTTTGGAACCAGGGGACATAGTTTCAGAATAAGGAGCAGTCTATTTAGGGCTGAGCTAAGAGAACTTCTTCCAATAACAGGATTGTGAATCTGCTGAATTCACTACCTTAAAGGGCTGGAAAGGCTCGGTCATTGGTTCTATTCAAGACAGAGATTGATGAGTTTCAAGATATTGAATGTATCCAGAGTTTTAGAATTAGTGCAGGAATGTATTGTTGAAAAGGAAGGTGAGTTATGATCTCATTGAATATCAAAGCAGGCTTGATAGGCTGTATGGGCCATTACTCCTACTTTCCAATTGAGATGAGTTCTCAGCATGAAATACTGAAGGATTGCTGAAAGTGAACAGATTTGTACATTTAAATCAATGGTTGTCAAACTGAAGTGAATGGAGATCGATGATAGAATCTGTGAAACTTGTCCAATTCATAGATTGCAACATGGGAGGCTCCACAGGGAATGTTGTCACTCCTCTCATGCTCATGTTCTCACCTTGCCCTTCCAATGTAATTCACTATGGTGCTGCTCTTTCCCCATCCTCCTGCTGTCCCCAGGCACCAGGTCTCTCAGTCTTCCTGCTCTTTCCATTGCCCTGCTCTGCCCATTCTCGAACTCTCTCCACTCTCCTGATCTTTCCATTCTCCAGCTCTCTCTACCCTCGTGCTCTCTCCATTCTCCTGCTGTATCCGTGTTCCTGCTCTCTCCATGCTCCTGCTTGCTCCATGCTCCAACTGCCTCTGTGCTCCCACTCTCTCCGTGCTCCCACTCTCTCTGTGCCCACACTGTCTCTTTGTTTCTGCTCTATCATGATCCTGCTCTATCTGTAATCCTTCTCTGTCTGTAATCCTGCTTCTTGCTTGGTTCTGTTACTTCATGTTCCTGATGTCTCCAGACTGCAGATCTCTCTGAGCTACTGCCAAGGACTTTGCAATGAAAACAGGCACTTGCTGATACCTGTAAATAAATACTCATTTTCATAATGGAATTATTAATACCCTGTTCACCTGAAGTACTTTCATTTTACAGGTTTTATATCATGTTAGACTGGGATCTGTGATTGGGAATCCATTTCAAAACATGTAAAACAATTTTTTTCACTGTACCTAGGTCTATGTGACTATAATAAATCAAATAAAATAAAATAAAAAAAGTTCACGTTCAATCAAAATTGTTTACGATTGACGTATCTGTGCGTGCAATGATGATTTGCCTTAAAAACAAACAGTTCTATCTATTTTCTAATCAACCTGCTCGGAGATGTTGTTATACACTTCTGGAGCAGGTAGGACATAAATACAGGTCACCTTGTTCAGAGGCAGTGATACTATCACTTTGCCATAAGAGCCCTCCCAAACCCAGACTTGAGCCAGGAACCTTTAGATCTTCAATCTAATGATTTCCCAAATGAACTATTTCAGCTGTGCCCCAAAATTGAGGGTGGATATTTAATCAACCTGTCCAGGCACATCTTTGGAGCGGTTGGAACTTGAACTGCACCAGAAGAGCTGGCCAATCAGTTCTGAGATTATTGTCATTTGATGTGTCTATATGCTATTACAGCAGTAGGTGGCAATGTTGTATCACAGGCACTTCATTGCAACTGAAATATGGGCTTTATTTATGTCAATGATGTCAGACTACAGCACAAAGATAACAAGGGAAAACCAGACATACTTTCTCCAAACTAGCTCCAGTTCTTTGATTATTTTAAACAGTTATTCTTCACTCACTGATATATCCTGAATAGTTTCTCATTTTGATTAGAACATATCCATCTGTTGTCATCATTTATGCATTGTACATCTCTATTTCTTCCCACTAGATCTTTGCACTTCTTAGTCCCTATTCTCTTTATCCTTTATCATTTCTTTATTTAAAAAAATGACCAAACATGAGTTAAAAAGCTCATGCTTTCCCTATTTTGAAGGCTTTGTCAGGGACAAATGTCCATAACTATCAGCCCCCTTTGCTTTACTTGATGCAGATGAGCAGGACAAACCCTTGTGTGCTGTTGGAATACATCTGCTTTTTGGATGAGTCACAATTTCCTTTGCTGGACATTAAGAAGACCAAAACTTGTCTTTGGCCACCACCGCAGGCTCTGAATTAGCTTTACCACTGATTTTTGTTTTCTTTCCCAACCATCATTTCAGACATTTGTAGCTTCCATATCCATCTTATCACCAGCTGAATATTAAATCATTTAGAATTGTACCATCAGCTGCCGAGATCCCACACACTTAAGTACCATTCCTGAACCTCTCCAACTTCTCACCGAGCAGTATTTCTTACATCTTGTTGATAACATGTTGGCATTTCTAGCATTTTCTGATTCTGTTTCTGTTTCTCTCCTAGATGGCAGGCTTTTTAAATATGCAAATTAGCATCCTGTAACACAAATAGAATAAATTGGCATTTTAGGATAGAACAGGCTACAGCCTATGCCGTGCACATTTCCACCAGTCCCGCGGGTGTTGGAACTGAAAAGACCCAACCAGGTCCCTTCTAATTAATCCATGTCATAGCTGCTATATCAGGACCACCATACCCCAACTACAACACCACTCTGGCGATGGACAGGGCGGTTATTCTGGCTCAATGCAGTGGGATGCACTGCTTCACCTACTTGGCAACATGCAACTCAGCCATCTCCAAACTGTGAGGCCCTTTTCATAGCTGGAACCTGCATGCTTCAGAGGTCAGTCACTGAAATGGTCACATTGACAGTGTTGTCTTCTCTGCCAACATTAAACCAAACTGAGAGGGATCTGAATCTTTTAAGAGAGGCTTACGCCCAAATTGAAGAAAGTTGTTGGAAACATTTTAAGTAACAATATGCATTTATGTGGCACTTTCAATTTTGTGCTTTGACAGCAAGACATTTAGAAACAGATGTGAGAAAGGTGGAGGCAGAGTCAGGAAAGTCGAGATTAGGACAAAGAGGTCCCAGATTCAATAGGGAAGTAGAAATCCACGTCCTGTTCCTGAATGTAATATTTCTCAGTTTTGCAGGAACAGCATGAGGGTCTGTTGTTCACACATGTGCGACTCCTGGTCAGCTGACTATTTAAATGATCAGCTGCTTCCAGTGAAATGGCAGTACAGGTAGAAGTCATGGTGGTAGGTAGTAGAGGTTACCTGTTTGAAAGATGCTGTGCAGGAACCTGGGTGAATTGCTGCAGTGCATCTTGTAGATGGTGCACATTCATGCACTTCAGTGGTGGATGTGGTCCCAATCAAGCAGGCTGCTTCTACCTGAATGGTTTTGAGTTTCTTGGGTGTTGTCAAAGCTTCAATCATCCAAGTAAGTGAGGAGCATTCCAACACATTCTTCACTTGTGCCTTTAGATGGTGAACAGATGCTGGGGAGTCAGGAGGGGAGTATTCCTAGCCTCTGCCCTGCTGTTGTAGCCACTGTGATTATACAGCTGGCCCAGTATAGTTTCTGGTCAATGGTAACCTCCAGGATGTTGACATGGAGATTTGCTGAGGATAATGCTTTTGAATGGCAAGAAGAGATAGATTATCTCTTGTTGGAGATGGTCATTGCCTGGCATTTGTGCATCATGAGCATTACTTAGCACTTATCAGCCTGAGCCTGGATGTTGTCCAAGTCTTGCTGTACATAGATGTGTACTGTTTCAGGATCCAAAGGGTCATGAATGGTGTTGAATATTATGCAATCATCAGCAATGTACTTTACAATTAAATTGGCAGCAGCAAAAAAAGCATGTTTAAACCAAGTTTCAACAGGAAGTGTAAAATGGCAGTCATCCCATCAAAATCAACTCATACATGAAGCGAATGCAGCGAAATGTAATTCAAAATACAAAGAAAACCTTCAGCATCTCAAACAATAATTTTCCAGTACAAAGCACGTGGCCAGTCAGTCCAAGACACCCATGCAGTAATTCTAAGTAGGATGTAGTTGGGCAATAGTTGAAACCTTGGCAGAGATCACAAGGTTCAAAGTGAGACCTGACTTAAAGCCAAGTATTTAAATAAGTCAGGGTTTTTCTTGATAGCAGAGGCACGATTGTTCTGTCCCAAGTTTTATGCAGCAGAATGTAGCAGGCAGCAAATCAGGAATACAGACCACGCAATTGATTAATCACTCGAACCAAACTCCCATGCTGCTGATGACCCCTCTGGGTTCTGAAATGAACAATGAACATGGAGCCTGTGTCCAGTAGTGTTCCACAGGGATTGGTGTTGGGGCCCTTGCTGTTTACAGTGTATATAAAAGGTTTAGACTTGAACATACGAGGGTTGATCAGCAAGTTTGAGGACAATATGAAAATTCGTGGGATGGTAAATAGTGAGGAGGATAGCCTTAAATTACAGGAGGATATAAACAGGCTGGTCAGATGGGCTCATCAGTGGCAAATGGAATTCAATGCGAATAAGTGAGAGGTGAAGCACTTGTGCAGGACAAATAAGGCAAAGAAATAAATGATGAATGTTAAGACTCTGGGAAGCACCAAGGATCAGAGAGACCTTGGTCTGCATGCCCACCCAGTCCCTTAAGGTGGAGAAAGTGGTTAGGATGGCATACAGAATAATTGCCTTTATTAACCGATGCAGAGAGTTTGAGAGCAGGGAGGTTATGCTGGAACTGTATAAAACATTGCTTAGGCCACAGCTACAGTATTGTGTGCAGTTCTAGAATCAACATTATGCGAGGGATGTGATTACATTGGAGTGGGTACAGACGAGATCTACCTGGACTGGAGAGATTAGATGGACTGGGGTTGTTTTCCTTGAAATAGAGGAGACTGAGTGGAGATATGATTAACATGTATAAAATTATGAGGGGCATAGACAGGGTAGATTGGAAGAAACATTTCCCCCTTGGCGGGGATTTAAGGTGAGGGGCAGGAAGTTTAGAAGGGATGTGAGGAAAGTGCTATCACCCAGAGGGTGGTGAGAATCTGGAAGTCAATGCCTGTAAGAGTGGTAGAGATAGAAACCTTCATACCATTTAAAAAGTATTTAGATGTACAGTTGCAATGCCAAGGCAATAGGCCACGCGGTGGAGAATGGGATTACAATAGTTAGATGGTTATTTTTGATTGTTGCAGTCTCAATGGGCTGATGGACCTTTTTCTGTGCTGTAGACCCCTATGACACATTATTAAATTAATACAAAAGTTAAAATACATATTAGTGCTATTGGCAAAAATGAATGCTCACACACAGTACATACATTATACATGACCAGAACTAAGGCAAGGTTTTTCAATTTATGATAGTTCCAGACAGGATACTCCAAACTGTTAAGTTCCTGGGTGAGGAGGGATAGACCAGTTCCATTTGGTTATTCACCCACTCTCTAGATTGGCTGCTTCCAACAAGGTTCATTTAAAACCTTTTATCATTTAGAACTCACAAGTTCTGAGGAAGGGTCACCGGACCCAAAATGTTAACTCTGTTTTTCCCTTCACAGATGCTGCCAGACCTGCTGAGCTTTTCCAGTAACTTTGTTTTTGTTCCTGATTTACAGCGTCCGCAGTTCTTAATTTAAAAATGATGCCTTCCCTTATGGATACCTTGCTCCAGGACCACATGAATTTGTGCTTTAAAAAGGAGCCAATTTAGCCAGGCTTTCTTGAATTATCAAAAAGAAAGTACAGGCATATTAATTACAACTTGTGAGAAGGAATACCGATGCAATGCCCAAAATTTTAAAAGTTAAATAAAAGTTTATATGTAAAACTGAAAGAACCGCCGATGGTGGAAATCAGAAACAAAACAAATCGCTGTAAAATCTCAGCAGTTCTGGCAACGTCTTTGGGAAGAAATCAGTCTTAACTAGCAGTTCTCAAGAAGGTCACTGAAGACAAAATTTTAACTCTGATTTCTCTCCACAGATTCTACCAGACCTGCTGAGATCTACCAGCAATTTCTGTTCTGTTTTCAAAAAGTTATGTGGATCAGTCTCTGAATTGAAAACAGCAAATTCCAGCAGAACATCACAAAAAGCTATGAAACTGTTGCTAGGTGGTGGAGGTAAGGTGTAGGACTGTTAATCAGGGGACTGTGAACTTACTCATCTCCTCATTGAAGAGTGATTTGTAAATATTAACAGCCAGATGAGGCACTAGTCCAGGAAGAAGTGATCTCAATTTTATTTATGACTCAAAGAACACTACCCCCAACAGTACAGCATTCTCCAAAAAGTGTCAGTCTGGAGTATGAGTTGAAACATGACTTGTACACACAATCTTCTGATGTAGAGGTAAATGTAATAACTCCTGAGACAAGTTGACTGTAATTGTGTCATTTGTTATCTTTACTTAACCTCAAGGTGAGAGGTAATTATGTGGGAAGTAGCTAAACCTGAGAACCTGGCTTCATATTACGTCAATAGACAGTGTCCTCTCAAACTTTCAGGAGAAAGTATTTTGCTGTAGTTTCTCATTAGATTTGCTGGTTCAACTATTTGGTAGCATGCAGATTACTTGGCAGTTAGTGAAGACTAAACTGTTTGCCAAGTTAAATTAAGCACAAAACTGTTCTTTTCCCAAGCCTGTCTAGCCACTAGAACTATTTAAGAAAAATAGGAACAAAGCATTCTTCAATACCAGTAATTACCCACTGAATAAGCAAAAATGATTTACTTCAGATAAAAACCCCTACCATCAATGCAGCTGAACATAGCAGTCCATTATTAGCAAAACTTCTCAATTGTCTTAAGTCTCTAAAAATGGAGAAACTAAAAAGAACATTGAAATTTAAGATCTTCATATGATTATTCAGGCTTTGTGAAATACTAAGAATCTCTCATTACAGGAAAAAAACAGAATACCCTCTTTGTTGATGAGTAATTATATGACTTTTCCTACTGAACAACAGGAAGAGACAATCCAACTGTAGGAGCATTCAGACATTTCTCAACTGTGGATACAATGTCTTTGCCTTGGTAAGGGAAATACGTTTTAAAACAATTGTTTACCTTATCAAGTTGCAAACATATGCACAAAAAACAGCCACTTGAAACACTTCAATTTAAACATTCCCCATTTGACACATAGGCTGCGATTTCATTGAGCTGACAGGAGTGTCACCCATTGGTCAGAGTACCAACAGGGAAGATGGTCACTCCTGAGGGGTTTGCCATTGTCTTGTGGGAGGCTTAGTCTTGTGAAGATAGATTGGACAGGCTGGACTTGGAGTTTAGAACAGTGAGGGGTGACTTGATTGAAGTTTATAAGTTTCTGAATGGTCTTGAGAAGGTGGATGTGAAAATAATTTTACCTCTTGTGGGTCAGTCCAGAACTAGAGGGTTGGAGACAGGAAGGACTGCTGATGCTGGAAGCTAGAGGCAATAAATGTGGAGCTGGAAAAGCAACTCGTCAGACAGCGTCCAAGGAAAACCTCGGATACTGACTGACCAACTGTGCTTTTCCAGCTCCACATTTATTGACACCAGAACTGGAAGGCATTGGTTTTCAAAATTAGGGGTCAAGCCAGAGAACACATCTTTTTTCTCTCAGAGGGTTGTGCTATTTTGGAACTCTACCCCTCGAAAGATGATGGAGCAGTGTCATTGAATATTTTCAAGTCATAAGTAGATAGATTATTGTTAGGCAGGGAAATCCAGGGTAATTGGAGGTAGATGAGAATGTTGAATTTGAAACACAAACAGATCAGCCATGATCTTACTGAATGTTGGAGCAGGCTCACGGGGCCAAATGGTCAATCTTGAATCTTTCTTTCTCAACTGAACAAAGCGAAAGCTGAAGAAACTCAAAAGGTTTGGTAGCAACTTTAGAGAGAGAAAAACAGAGTTAATGTTTTGAATCCAGTAGGACTCTTCTTCAGAACTGGGCTGTGCAGAAATGCTCCAAAGAGGAATCATATTGGATTTAAAACATTAACACTGTTTCTCATTGCATAGAAGCTGCTGAGTGTCCCCAGCCTTCACTATGTTTACTTCAGGTTTCCTTCAATCTCTCACACTGAGACTATCTCATTTCCTTTCTGGATAAATAGATCCATGTAACTGTGCAATATGGGTTCGTTCAGTTGCACGCAAGATGTTTTCTGAAGCAGTAAAATTTGTTCTTTGCAGTAGATTATTCCAATGTATATGAGATCCCATTAGTCAAACTGTAGTATATCTGGATGCCAGCATTCAGCTTCTAAAGAACACTAGTAAAGACAAACTCTTTAGACTGTAAATCAGGTTGTGACTCACTTGGTCGCTGTGCCAATCCATTCTGAGGGCACCGCTATTGAGAATAAATTTAGAATCATCTGAGGTAAAGAATGATGTGTCACACATGAAAATACATAATGTGTCCAAAGTTTGTCCAAAGAAACTAATTAATCTATTCGATTATGGGCGATTTTACATTTTCGCTGCATATCCTTTAATACTGTTGATGTTAAACTGCATTCTAAAAAAACACATTCTTCTGTGGTAAGACTAGGCCAGCACTTTCTGCCCATGCCTATCTGTACTGATCGGGTGCTGGTGAGATGCCTTCTTGAACCTCTGCGTTCCATAAAGTGAAGGAGTTCACACAGTGCTGCCATGGCTTTCAGTCACTGATGATGAAGGTACAGCAATGCAGGTCAAAGTCAGGATAGTCTGTGACTTGGAGGAAAACATGGAAGTGATGGTATGATCTTGCAGCTGATACCCTTGTCCTTCTAGGTGATGGTAGTCATGGGGATAGGGAGATGATGCAAAATAAGTCTTGGTAAATTAGTGCAGTACAGTGTGAGTCGAGGACAAATAGCTTCAGGGTGTTTTTACTTACTTGGGCATTCAGGGGGAAGGAGGTGTACTTTTTGTATCTGTCTTAAGCTTCCAGCAGCTGGTGACTATTCAAAGGCATTAATTAGCTGAGCAGATAAGCTGTAAGATATTTTCATTTTAAATGGAGATACTTCTTTAAAAAGGCAATGGGAATGTAAGAATTGCATTAAGTTTATAGCTAAACAAAAACTAGTAATAATTCCAGAAAACAGTTGAGTGATACTTCTAAGCTTTAGTTAATTAGTCACATAAAACAATCAAGGAAGGTAATGTGAGAGTTGGTGGATACCAGTGTGACCTAGCCAAGAGGCCCAGGTTCAAATCTCACCTGCTCTAGCATTGTGTAAGGACAGTTCCGAACAGGTTGATTCAAAAATATCTTGACTTCTAACGGACCACTGTGATCTATGATGACCACATCTGCAGCAGGTTTACTCTTTTGGAGCAAAATGTTGTGGCAGGCCTGAAAAGCAGGACAGCCTTCTATTCAGTGGAAAGTTTGGAAGCTTATTACATATGCATACATGGTTAAAACTTTATTGGTGAGGAACTGAGGCAATAGGCAGCATACAAATTTAATGACTGCATTCTTGAAATGCTCCAGCAGGGTGTAGGTGAAGGCAAGTATACCCTGTGATCCAAGAATGGAAACAGGAAGTCATCCACCTGGTGGGCGAGGTGGTTCAGGTGACAGATGTGACTGGATGTAGTGCTACAAGAGGCTATATAATTTCTTACAGTCTGCCAGAGTTACTGTCATTGTCTGCAAATCCTTTATGTCTTTATGATTATGTCCTACCAATAGTAACTTTGCCACTGTACAGGAACATGATGCACATCCTTGGATGACAGATATCTCCATCACATGCTTCGTGTCTCATTAAGTGTCTCTTAATTAGTTGCGCCTATTTGTTTGGTGCAGAGCAATGGGAGAGCAGAGCCTCTACCACATCTGTCCATGATTCACTCAGGAAGGAGAAAGGGACCTGCAGTACTCAGCAGCTCACATTGTAACAGCTCAATTACCTTTCGTCACAACTGGGACAATCTAAACATTGCTAACTTTCTCACCAAAGGCCTGAATGGTACACAGACACCACCACAGAGGGTCATTAGAACATCGACACACAAAGAGAATATCACGCGCACACATCAAACAAAATCCATCACTCCAACTTTTTCACCACGTGCAACCACCTTTCATTCAGGGCTCCCTCAATCATGACTTCTCCCCAACCACTTTCTCTTTTCTCAGTACAATTGCAGCTCTGTGGATACACATCTGTAACTATCAATACAGGCAAACTGTTTCTGCACACATTGCAATGCCTTTCTTAATGCCCCTGCCCTCTTGCAGGTCAAGGACTTGGCAGAGAGGACATACCAAGACAGGTGGCAATATGCTCATACTCTGGGTCCTCACAACATGTGATGAGCAGGCTGCCAAGCTACTGGGGAGACATGGAGAGCAAACGTGTGCAGAAGTCAAGACGAATATGTCCAGCAATCTCATGAGAAAACCTCCAAGCACTCTCTCAAATCTGCACATCAAGCAACAAAGTTTTAATCCAGCCTTTTGTAAGGCATGACACTTATACTATCCATATCTTTGTCTCTGCAGCCTCTGGATCACAATCACTGGCCCATATGAGTGACAAAGATGAACAACAGCTGGAAAACCTAGAGGCAATATGCCCACAGCAACTTCCATCTAGAAGGACATGGGCAGCGGATACATAGGAACACGACCAGCTGCAAGTCCCCCTCCAAGCCACTCACCATCCTGACCTAGAAATATATGGCTGTTCCTTCACTGTTGTTGGGTCAAAACCTGGAATAATCTCCCAGGTGGCATTGTGAGTCTACCTACAACAACTGCAACAGTTTAAGAAGGCAGCTCACCACCACCTTCTCAAGGGCAATTAGGGATGGGCAATAAATGCTGGATCAGCCAGAGACACCCACATCTCGTGAATGAATAAAAAAGAAGAAGCACCCTCCAGGCATTCCTCAACCCACCTTCTACCAGGACTTCCACTTTCATGGCTAATGAGGTCACAGTCTGGAGAGCACAGCACTGGCACAGACCCATGGCTAGTGGCAGAAGGAGCATCCAAGGTCTATGATACTCAATGGACTACTGGAGAACAGGCCCTGCTGAACTGAGTACAGATAATAAGCCTCTGGAATGGACCATTAATGGAATGACAGAGAGACAGGGGCAAACTGACAGAGGTGACAGAGAGCTTACTCAGATTAAAAGGGTAAAGGGTAAAGTGGGCTGCCCTTGTTCTGTCTAATGTTGTGGCTCTGGCATTCCGCCATGCTGCCTCCATGTACCATGTGGCGGGCACTGTGGAGAGAGAAACGGTCCCAGCGGAGTGATCAGTGTTTCCAAGATTTGTACTTGGAGTGATATATATCAGTATATCACTCAAACCATAGATGCTTTGATTTATTGGCTCAGCTAGAGGCCTCTGAGGGACTTTGACCTCCCTTTAGGTGCCCCATCCCATCAAGAGGCGAGGAAAGTGCCACTGTGTACTGACAGGGAGCTGGAGCACCCATCCAGGAATTATCGTCTCAAAGGTTACTCCATGGCATCACCTCCCATCTCGTTGAAACTCTAAAAGTCTCCAGCAGCTCAAGCTGCGGAGATTACAGCTCCAAGTGCAGGAGACTCACAGCAGGCTGGAGCCATCTAGACCCTGGGTCACCCGAGGACAAACAACAGAGTCATCTGTAGCAAGGCAGCAAAGCTGTGAGCAAGATTCTACCAGTTCAATGGCTTCCAGCAGAACACCCAGGCATAGTGGTAGGAAGTGAAAGACGAAAGAATATTGAATTCACTTTGGGCACATGGATGTGAACATTTTGTAAAGCACTCACATGTAAATAAATGTGTTATAAGTTTCCAAAATCCTTTAGCATCTTGCAATCCACTGATGCCTCTAACAGTTTTGTATTCTTTTCTAGAATACTTTGAGGTGCAGGTGATCACCCTGGACGCACACATGTGTTTCATTGCAAGAAGTGCTGCTGCTCTCTTGATGCTCTCTCTCTCCTTTCTTATGGGGAAAGGGATATGAGGAATGTCGGATCAGCCATGATCCTATTGAATGGCAGAGTAGGCTTGAGGAACCGAGCAGCCTATTCCTGTTCCTAATTCTTATGGTCTTATGCGAAGATCGCATCTGGGAGAAACAAACCTTTTGGGATATGGGAACATAAGCTAGACAGTTGTGCTGCTTGGCTCAATAAGCTCTACATTTATGTGATAGATTAATGTCCTTTGCAAACAAAAGTCTTTATTTTGGAAGCATCACCTCATGTATGCATACAGGTCTCCACGCTGATGCTCGGGCCATCAAACTGAACAGGAGTTTATTGGTATAAAGGTAACATAGAAACATGTAACGTATGACAGGCAGGGAAGCATTAAATCCTGAAATCAGAGGTTACCACACAGATCACACCAATTTATAAGCATGGAAGGAGCTCAGAGGAGCTGCGGGGGTGTAACATGGACACATAGCTTCGAGGGAACACTGATTCTGGGAACTGCTCTGGTCAGTCCTTGCATGTTCCTTTTCAGTTGTCCAAACAACAAAAGCGCACCTATAGAAGCCCAATTGTCTATTTGTCAACATAGGTGCAGCATTATAGCCCTGTTGACCATCAGTCTGAGTTTGTCACACTGGGGTCATTAATCACGTATTCTGATTGTACCTCTTGTCACCCATGACCAGCCCTGGAGATGATGTGATGGGCCAACAGCAACTACTAAAAACTAAATGTAAAAACTAATTTAAAAAAAAACTTGGCCTGTGAGAGCTGGTCACACCCATCCAGGCTGCTTCTATTGTTCCAACTTTTAAAAAAAAAATCAAAGACCTTACAAGCTGTTTACTCTAGTGGTTTTGGTAGACTGCTTGTCACTTTTGACTGACAACCTCTCTTCAAAAAAAACCAGAGCAAAATCACCTCTTAAAGCCACAGCATCATTACATGAGGAATTGCAATGTTGTTGTGATCCTCAGTATTATAGGCATAGCATTTCCTCCCAAAGCCTTGGGGCTGCAGATCAGCTTGCAGATGGTATACCCTGTCTTTGCAGACCCGTCAATGTCACTGAACAGTTTGGTTTGCCTCTTTATGCATTGCTTGACCATCCACAGATAGAGCTCTTGAGACTCACGTCGTGATTTTGCTGTTTCTGCTCTTCCCTTCTTCTCTATCCCTTCTTAGTCTTCTTGGTCTTATCACTGCTAAGACTGCTACTGGGTTCAGTGGTTTTAACATTTGGCATGGAATTACTGATCTGTGAAGGAATACCTGGAATGCACTGCATCTTGTCATCTTCAGAATGGTTCTGAAGAAGGGTCACTAGACCCAAAATGTTAACTTCTGCTTTCTCTCCACAGATGCTGCTAGACCTGCTGAGTTTTTCAAGCAATTTCAGATTTTGATTCTGATTTCCGGCATCTGCAGTTCTTTGGTTTTTCCTTTCACAAAGGCAATAATCTCTTGATTACTACCTGAGCCACAAGTAAATAAAATCAAAGAGTTGAATGTGTGGCACAAAGATTGGTGTGGGAGAAGTGGGAATTCCTGGGGCACCGAGACCAGTAGTGGAGGAATCAGCACTTGAATTGCACTAGAACCCACGTGCTGGCAGGTCAAAATTCTGCTTGCAAAGAGGATTTGAAACTAAGTAGTGAAAGGAATGATTCAGTTGAGAGCAGATTGGAAATTAAAGAGAAATGAAAATGAAATAGCTCAGGGTGGTAAAGTGGGTAATGGTACCAGAGTGTTACAGGAAGGAGAACATACAAACAAAAGAGTACATCAGCAAATATTGCCCAAAGAGGGAAAAATGGCTCTAAACTAACAAAAGGCAGAGGTGTGGGTGAAGAGAGATTTAGAACCAAAAATGCATGTTATGCAATACAAAAGCATATCAATGTGTGTAAAAACAAGCTGAGTGGAACAAGAAGGGACAGAGAGTTTAACTCTTAAAGTGCATCAGAGAGTAAGTTCTGTATGGGGAGATATAGAAAAGGTAAGAGAAAGGCAACAGTAGACATTGGAAAATGAAACTGGAGAAGTAGTATTGGGGAACAAAGGAATGGCAGAGGAACTGAATAGGTATTTTACTTCAGTCTTCATGGTGGAAGACATTAGAAGCATACCAGAACTTCAGAAGAGTCAAGGAGCAGAGGTGAGTGCAGTGGCCATCACTATGGAGAAGGTGCTGGGGAAACTGAAAGGTCTGAAGGTGACAAATTGGCTGGACCAGATGGACTATACCCCAGATGTAACACAGTTATTGCTTCCCATTATTTAACTATGTAGGGTTTATTTCTAATTGTACAGGTGGACAGGCTGGTTAAGAAGGCACTTATCACGATCACCTTCATTGCTCAGACCATTGAGTCAGGACATCATGTTGATGTTGTACAGGATTGTGGTGAGGCCACTTTTGATGTACTATGTACAGTTCTGGTCATCCTGCTATAGGAAGGATATTATTAAATTGGAGAAGGTTCAGAAAGATTTACCAAGATGTTGCCAGGACTGGAGGGTTTTAGTTATAAGGAGAGGCTGGATAGGCTGCAACTTTTTTCACTGGAGTGTAGGAGGTTCAGGGGTAACCTTATAGAGGTTTATAAAATTGTAAGGAGTTTAGATAAGGTGAATAGCAAAGGTCTTTTCCCGAGAATGGGAAAGTTCAAAACTAGGGGGCATATTTTTAAGGTGAGAGGAGAAAGATTTAAAAGGGACCTGAGGAGCAGCTTTTTTACACAGAGAGTGGTTCATCTGTGGAATGAACTTCCAGAGGAAATGGTAGATGCAGGTACAGTTACAACATTTAAAGACATTTGGATAGGTAAATGAATAGGAAAGGTTTAGAAGGATATGGGCCAAATGCAGGCAAGTGAGACTAGTTTAGCTTGGGAAAGTTGGTTGGCACAGATGAGTTGGACCAAAGGGTCTGTTTCCATGCTGTATGACTCTATAAATTTGGTCCCTACATAAGTTGATGGGTAGTTCCTCTCTCATATTATTAAGATAAACAATATGTGTGCTGTTCACATACACATGATTAGAGCCAACCTTGTTAATAATTGTATCATTCCTCCATGTGTAAGTACCCCTGTTACGCCGTAATGTATAGAGTTTGAAAGTAGGGATGTAGAAGGGGGATTTTAGATCTTCTGACAATTATTCACATCATCCCCCTGGTGGGGCAGGTTGTTATCATCTAGCCATTTGTCATAAAACACCAGTGTCTGGATAACAATTAAGTGGTTAGTTCATACCATTGTGTCAAACTATATAGCTCTAACAAATTACAATGTGTTGACTAGCTTCGGCAGTAAGATCCATCCAGATTCGACGTGTTTCCCGGATGATGCTATTAGAAAACTTCCAAACCATATTGGTCAGAAACTAAATTACACAATCCCTATGTCCATACATAATTTAATTTTCATCCAGATAATTCAATACCTTACCTAGTTAGTTGTCCAACCTTAGCAACCTTATTTTATAGCATCTTAATATCCATAGAATTTAATGCATCTATTCCTGCTTTCAGTAAGGCAGCAAAATTTAATTTTGTGTTCACTCTGCTTATGCTTCTTGCCTTTTTTCCCCGGGTTCCCTTACTTCACTCTCCTGCACCACCTAAGTCTTAGCTTGGCCTTCTTTCACATATGATAACACAGTACAATTTCACCTATTGGCTTGGACACTGGGGTATATGTACCATAAAACCACTGAAGATGGGATAACTTCCACTCAGCCCACCATAACTTGCTCCCAGAGTCCACATCTCTTCATCTCATTAACTTTTAGACATAATTGCCAATCACCCTTTTATTCTAATTTTACCTTCTTTTCGCTCATACCTCATTCATTGTTTTATAGTCAGTTTCTCTATGTTTTATGTGTCAGTACCTTGTCATTTAGACTTTTGTTTTGTTCTCTTTCAGGCCAGAACAATTTTGTCAAGTAGGTATACATGTCTAAGACCCATTCTTCAGTGCATTTCAACATGTGTTCCTTCATGTTTGCTGCTTAAGATATAACAATCATTTTTGCACACTTATGTTGGTATCCCAAGATCATGCCATGCATTCTTGGCTTTCAGCCAAGCTTGCGAAAGATCAAAAGTTAATGGTGGGTGCTTGTGTATCCTCCTTGCCTGGTCCAGTAGGTGGTGGCCAAATCAACCATTTAGTTCCCTTTAAAAACTCACAGGCAAGGGCACACATATCTCCAAGAGAAACTGTTAATTATCTAATTCTATCTACACTTTAATTTTATTGGATATATTCCACTTAACTGGCCCAAGGTGAGTCATTCCAATTTCCATTTGATGCTGTGTCACTTTTTCTCTGTCACTAATCTTTTATTCTAAGTGCAGCCTATATTAACTACCATTATAACTGATTCAAGAACTCCGGAGAAAATCTTACTGTCCAGAGTAAATAACAAAAAGAAGCATGTTTCACAACAACTTTAAAGAGACTAACAAACATTATTACTGTGTAGTTTCAAGCATCACCAAATTGTGATTGTTTGGTCTTTCTTACAAAAAAGTGCATATCATTTTCTCAAATCTAGCTCATTAGATTATGCTTGGGTTTCTTTTCTTCAAAATTATTCCAATTCAAAGTTGACAACAACAGACTCAAGTTTCTTGTAGGTATAGCCTCAGCAGCGTTGTTGGGCTGACAGGTTTTATTAGTGGTCAATTCATTCCTTCTGAAACATTATTTCCATTCTTTTTTCTACAAATTTAAACCACCCACACTGTTTCCATTGGCTCTTGTTTTAAATTGAAATTAAAGATATGCAATTATTTGCCCTTCAAAATTCAGTTGCACGCTTGAATTAGCAACTGGTATCAACTAATTATATCAATCCCAATTTCAGAAAGAATTACGTCCGGTCTTGATGGTTTTAAACAGTGCTCGTGTATTGGAGATTCCAGTGATTGTAGTCAGTTCAGGGTTCTCCTGATTTCAAAGACTTTGTTTTCGCAAGACTTCCAGCTCCCTCGCTGTGTTCTTGAAACCTGTTCAAAAACAACAAAAAGCAAAATCCACTGTGGCTCTGGAAGAAGTCCAGTGGGTTAATAATATCCACATAACACATCTCACCACACCGAAGCTATGTGAGAAGATTTAAAACTCTCAGTAGGAAGAGTTCACTCAGAAGGGCAGTGTCCGAGTCACCTGGTGACATCATGTCGTACTTTCACGTACTCTGTTCAAAAACTGTCAAAAAAATCTTTTGATAACTTCAAACTGACATTTTATTGTTCAAAAGAAAGCATTTTCTAGATCTTTCTTTTAAGACCACCTACGAAAAGAAACGATGCAAGTAAGCAGGCAAAACACTTCTCATTCCAAATTCTAAGTTCAAATTGGAGGTCTTGCAAAAAGGTTTATCCATGTTTTGAGCCCATGCTAAACCATAGTTTTCACAACAACTTTTCCATAGCAGTTTAAAAAGAACATTTTTAAACTTTTCACTGAAATAAGATTTGCAAGTTTTGAAACTAAAAAGCTTTTGGATTACTTCCTGCTAAACACTGATTTCAGTTGAATGTAAGGAACGGTCTCCTACAAGCTAATTTTCACAGAGTGCTTCTTTAACTTCACTGGAGGGAAATGGAGCTTGTTGATCTATTCCTTAACTGTGCCTAAGGTCCTATTCCTTTGCTCACCATTTCCAGCTCCTAAGTGACATTACACACTGGTTTTGCCTCACTACACAGAGATGGAAAGGTAAGGGAAACACAATCAACTCTATTCGCAAGGTTACCTGCCTTGCCTTGCAAGATAATAGCCTTACTGCTGTTTGTGCATGGATTTCTGTCAGGCATGATTTGATTTCTGGTATATCAAGCGAGAATTCCATCTGTGAACATTTTCTTCCTTTACTTACAATGAGATTGAAATGTCTAAATAGTTTTACACCCAATGATTTACATCTCAGAATGAGCAGATATAGTACACTGTCATGACATTAGTTTGCTTGTTTGGTTTACGATATGCTTACCGTTTATTCACCTATCAGTCACATTAGCTCAATTTTTTCTAGTCAAGTCAGCACAGACACAGTGGCTCAGTGGTTAGCTCTGCTGCCTCACAGTGCCAGCATCCAGATTTGATACCACCCTTGGGCGACTGTCTGTGTGGAGTTTGCACAATCTCCCTGTGTCTGCGTGAGTTTCCTCTAGGTGTTCCAGTTTCCACCCACAGTCCAAAGATGTCTGGGTTAGATGGATTGGCCGCACTAAATTGTCCATAGTGTCCAGGAGTGTACAGGCTAGGTGGGTTAGCTATGGGAGTTGCAGGGTTATAGACATGGGTGTGGATTTGGGTGGGATGCTCTTCGGAGGGTCGGTATGGACTTATTATGCTGAATGGCTTGCTTCCGCAGTGTACGCATCGAATGATTCTAGGTCCTGCCCATGGGTGGTTCTCTAGCAGTATCAAAGGATTCATTGTAGATATCTGTCTCCCTCTCTCTCTTTCACACACACACACATGCACGCACACACACACTTATTATGCTGAATGGCTTGCTTCCGCAGTGTACGCATCGACTCACACACACACCCGCGCGCGCGCACACACACACACAACCAGCTGAAGCTAAAAAACAGAGCACTTGAATCGGATTCACCTTCCAAGTTTCATCCACTTGTTATGCTGGACTATGGCCAACTTGAGCTGCTTCTGCCAGACTAACTTTGGCTGTTCTGCTGCAGTTAGCGCAGCAGTCAATGTACCGCTCGCCTCCTTTAATTCTCACACCTCCTGAGACAACTTATAGAGGATGGTCAACAGAATCCACCCTTTAGGCAATACCTTTGGTTTGCTCCAGGAAACCTACTTCCTCCAGGCAGTCCTATATGGATTTTGCTTCAAATCCCAAAACTGTGGGGGCCCCAACACAGACAACCAGTTAAGTAGCATGTCAAACCGATCATCAGGGGACCATGGTACCCTTCCTCTTCTTGGACGTTTTGCTTAGACCCTGTTGGCAGCGTCAAATATATTGTTAGGCCATCAGTACCTGACAGGTTCTTTACGATCTGATCGAAATGATTACCAGAAGACATGTTGTGATAATGCTGTGGCTTTAAGAGGTTATTTTGTTCTGGTTTCTTTTAACAGAGAGTTTGAACGTAAGGTGACAAGCAGTCTGTGGTAATGTAAAGAGCTTGAGAGGCTTTATGGGTATTTTTTTCAAAGTTAGAACAATAGAAGCAGCCTGTATGGGTGTGTCCAGCTTTCATAGACAAAGATTTCTTTTTTGTTTAGTTTTTAGATTAGTCAGAAGCTGTTGAAGTCTTGATGAGGTTAAAGCCATTTTTCCCGCTCTCAATTACAGCCAAAAGCTGGGGTTTCTCTTTCTAGGCTGCAAGTGAGTCAGAATCTGTTTTCTGAATTTGCCTTTTTACCAAGGGGTATGTTTATGGGATGTTACTATATTCGAACAGTTAATTAGTAATAGTTACTGTATTTATTATTCTGTTAAGTTTTCTAATAGAGTTATCCTAAATTCCTCTTTCTTTGGTTGTGTTTTAACTAAAGTGGTTGAATAAATTGTGTTTTGCTTAACAAAAAAATAGTTTGACCAGTTGCATTGCATCTGGAAAATAGCACTTTACATTTACCTTTACAATAAGAATATGTTAGGGTCTAGGCTACCTTTTTAAAATACTTTGAGGGGGTCCAGTCTGCTCCATAACAATGTGCACTTTAAAATGAAGCAAATTTATTAGCTTAATCTACAAAATATATATTAGAGACATATGCAAACTAATCCATGAATCTATTAGTAGTGTGCTCACAAATGTGTATGGTCTTCACCTATCCCTATTTCCTATATTCATATATTCTTTAGATAGGATACACTCCAGCAATGTGAATACAAGTGATGGACAGAATGGAAATTTAAGCTGGTGGATGAACTGTCAAACAGTTCATCTGCTTTGACATAAATGGTATTGAACTTTTTCAGTACTTTTGGAGCTGCACTCATTCAGGCAAGTGTAGAATAGCCAATCATTATCCTGACTTGTGCTTTGTATCAGGTGGAAGGAAGTTTTGTGAAATTTGGAGGCAGCTACTCACTGTAAAATACCCAACTTTTGACCATTAGTTCTGCTGTCGAGATGGTGGGCGACTAGGAATGGTGTCAACATTAATGTCAAGGAGAGGTGGTTTAATTCTGTCTAATTAGGGGGCCATTGCTTGACAGTTTTATGGCATATATATGAAGAGTTCTTTGAAGAAATAATATATGCTGTGAATAAAGGGCAGTCTGTAAATAAACTGTACTTTGAATTCCAGAAGGCATTTAACAAGGTGCTAAATAAAAGGTTATTGCATAAACTGGAGCTGATGGTAAAGGAAGTAACATATTAGCATGGATGCCACATTAGCTGGGTGAAGAGAACAGAAGCTGAGTACAAATGAGTCTATTTCAGATTAGCAGGATGTGATGAGTAGAGAAGATAGATTTTATTAGGCAGGGGAATCAACAGTTATCGTGGCTAGAAGTGAATATGGAATTTGAAACAAAGACAGATCAGCCTTGATCTTATTGAATGTGTCAGCAGATTTAAGGGACTGAATGGTCTACTTCTGCTCCAATCATATGTATTCATGTCCAAAGTCAATGGCATCTGATGGACTGGTGTTGAACACCTGAGAAGGTTGTAGAGCAATTTCCTGGTTTCCTTTTGTCCCTTTTTATGGTCTTAGGTTGTATCTGCTTGGATGCAGAAGGTAGGGATGTGGCTAAACTGGATAGACCTCAAAAATAATTGCATAGATCATGAGGCCCAATTATCCTACTCATCTTCAGCAGGAAGCAGGCAGCACATTGTCTCTATGCTGCCTATTCATTATTATAATTGTTTCATGCAACCAGCATTAACCATGCTGTTCATTGATCCCATGAATCAGCAGAGGGCCAAAAATTGTTCCTTGCTACCACAAATGAAATCTAGTTAGCACTGTTTAAAGTGTTGGTGCAATATGGCTCCAGGAGGTGCTGAGATCATTGTTTTTTTGTTGCATAGTTCTATTCACTATGGCTAGCCAACAGTTTCTGATATTGCATTGGAGGGCTTATTCATGGAGGAGAGATGTTTGATAACCACAAGAGATCAGGGAGTACTCCAGACACTCCACTCAGAGGGCAGGAGGAATAGAAAATCACAGACAGAAATGCCATGGTATTCAGGCCTGAGCATCTGGGTGCAATGTCACAAGTTCAATGACTTCACATAAATGGTCAAGGTCAGTGGATGCGTTATCAAATGCCAAATATTACCAGGAGAGCCAGTACTGAGACCATGACCAGCAGCAGGGCTGCATCCCTTAATTGTGATGGTATCTTCCTTAGGTATTGTTGATAAAAGACATACCTTGTCGAACTTTTTGATCTTGCACTCATCTGGATAATTAACAAGAACAGCAGTTCTAAGGGAAACCAACATTTATACTGCATGTTGGTTTTCCAGTTGAATAGGTATTCTTACGAATATCCAATTTTCAGACTGCAAGCTCTCTCAAACACCAATGTGATAATAACAAGATTAATTTTACTTTGTGATGTTGATTGAGGGAAAATTAGTGGTCAGTATATTAAAGATAACTCTCTTGTTCAAAATGGTGTCATAGGATCCTTTTAGGTCAAAAAGAGGTGGCATTTAGGACCTTGGTTTAACATCCCAGCTGAAAGATGGCGCCTTCAAATGTACAACACTGAATCAGCACTGCACTAAACTAGCAGCTTTGGATGTTTTTAATCAAATTCTTTTTTCTTTATTCATTCATGGGATGAGAATGTCGCTGGCTAGGCAAGCATTTATTGCCCATCCCTAATTGCCCAGAGGGCAGTTAAGAGTCAACCATATCGCTGTGGGTCTGGAGCCACATGTAGGCCAGAACAGGTAAGGATGGCAGTTTCCATCCCTAAAGGACATTAGTTAACCAGATGGGTTTCCCTGACAGTCAGCAATGATTCATGGTCATAATTAGACTCTTAATTCCAGATATTTATTGAATTCAAATTCCACCATCTGCCGTGGTAGGATTTGAAACCAGGTCCCCAGAACATTACCTAGGTCTCAGCAATAATACCACTAGGCCATAATACCTATCCCAAATCCTAGATTTGGACTGGAACCACAACCCTCTGACTCAGAGAAGTGCATGCTACCAACTGATATACAACTTAGCAACAGCATTTTCATGTGGTGAGACAAATACGTGCTAAGGGCAGGGGCAAGGATAGAACAGGTGCCAGTTTTATCCATGTATCTATGCATGTTTTACTTTATATAGTTGATGTGAGGTCACTTCAGCTCAAAACGAATCAGAATAAATAGTGTTTAGGTATTAATTATCCTGCAGAGGGTAATACTCTCAATGTAGCAAAATCACATTTGTACCCAGTCCATTAATCAAAGAGTTAAATTTCTGATTTGATTTATACCAACTAAATAAAGTTGGTGACCTAAAGACTTGCTGGATTTTCATCAGTCAAACTATTTACACTGATATCAAAATTAGAGCATAATTCTTATTTAATGATTCCTAAGATACTCTATCTTTAATCATTAGTTTCTCTAAAGAGGGAAGTAAAAGATTAATTCCTGGTGAATAAAATTGATTGTTTATGTCAAAGTATGAGAAATGTAACAGTTCTTGTTTCTTAATAAAATGTGCAGACATCAAATTAAAAGGACAGTCATCTAGACCCTAGTTTTCAGGGACTTCCTAACTCAAACTCCATTCTTATGAAATGGGATTCTAAGAATTTTATTGGTGTTTTGGGAATCATGTTGTAAAATACCATCCATTCTTCACTGAAAGTGAAAATCAGTGGCCTTGCCAATGAAATTCATTCATTGCATTCTAACATGTTTGCATGCCTGGGATAACAAAGTGGATATGGCATTGGACACAGCCCAAAGAATTCTGGGCCTCATGCCAACAGATCAAAATCATGCTGGAGTCTTTGTGGTGTACGTCCATGATTTCTAGATGTAGGAGGTGATGGTGTTCTAGGCAAAAACTAAAGAAATCCTACCTAGGATTATAATATATATCCATCCTCAGGCATCCACTCCTTTAAAGTCTCTAGAAACAGAACTCTTTAACAGGGTTATACTTGTTGAATCCAAGATACGTTGAGGGTAGTCTGTTCTGCCTCCCCTCCTTCCCCCGGTGAAAATTCTACCAGAAAGTGTTGCTGATGCCTTTGAAATCTCAAACTATATTTAGCTCAAAATATTGAACCGTTCCTCTCCAATGTCAAGGAATGCCTATAGTCCTTCATGGACTTTGGCTCACTGCCTAAAATCTCAGCCTACATCCATACATCAAGCTACTAGGAGGACAAAATTCAGATTTCACATGATAGGGGAAATTCACACCACCAAATCCAGAGGAAATGTACACCAACAGTGATCACTGTAAGGCACAATTTCTTCACCTCCATGTACCGAAATATGAATCAGACCATATTAAAAACCATCTGCAGCCAGAATTTTCAAGCAGATAATCCATCTTGGCCTCCTCTGGTGGTCCCCAGTGTCACAGATGCCAGTCTTGAGCCAATTCGATTCACTCCACATGATAGCAAGAAATGGTTGGAGACACTGGATACTGCAAAGACTATGAATCCTGACAACATTCCAGCAATAATACTTGCACCTCAGAGTTTGCTGCACTCCTAGCCAAGCTGTTCCAGTACTGTTACAAAACTGACATTTACCTGACAATGTGGATGACTGCCCAGGTTTGTCTTGTTGTCCTATACACAATTAGCAGGACACATCCCATCAGTCTACCCTTGATCATCTTTAAATTGATGTAAGGTATCATCAATAGTGCTATCAGCTATTATCAATAATCTGTTCAGCAAAAATCTGCTCGGTGATGCCTAGTTTGGGCTCCACCCAGCTCCTGACTGCATTACAGCCTTAGTTTAAACATGGACAAAAGAGCTGAATTCCAAAAGTGAGTAAGATGACAGCCCTTGACATCAAAGCTGCATTTGACTGAGTGTGACATCAAGGGGTCTAGCAAAACTGGAACCAATGGGTATTTGGGGAAACTGGTTGGAGTCATACCTGGCACATGGGAAGATGGTTATGGTTGTTGGAGGTTGGTCATCTCAGCTCCAGGACATCTCTGCAGGAGTTCCTCAGGGTAGTGTCTTGGACTAACCATCTTCAGCTGCTTCATCAATGGCCTTCCCTCCATCATAAGGTCAATAGTGTGGATGTTTGCCAATGATTGCACAATGTTCAGTATCATTTGCAATCCCTCAGATACTGAAGCAGCATGTGTTCAAATGCAAGAAGATCTGGATAATACTTAGACTTGAGCTGAAATGAGGCATGTAACATTCATGCCACACAAATCCCAGGCAATGGTTATCTCCATAAGAGACAATCTAACCGCAGCCCCTTGACATTTATAGACAGTAAAATGCTGTAATGTATGAAATACATATGCCAATGTGTTCACAGCTGGTTCTCACAAACAACAATGTGATAATGACCAGGCAATCTGTTTCGTCAGTGATTGTGGAATAAATTTTGATGAAGATAAGAAGAATGTCCCAGCTCTTTGAATAGTACCATTGGGTTTTTTACATTTACCTCACAGTGCAGAGTGTACCTCAGTTTAACATCTGACAGAACATACGATAGCCTAGATGTTTGTGCTTTTCTGGCATTGATATTACGCTACATGGTTCTCCAGGTTTTATTTTATCATCTCTAGGGCTAGGGATATGGCATCCTCTGTGGACCTGTTACGTCGGTAGGCAAATTGCAGGGGATGGAGGCAGACTGGGAGACTGGAGTTGATGTGTCACTTCATGATTATTGAGGTCAGAGCCACTGGGTGGTAGTCATTAAGGAACTTTGCATGGGATTTCTTAGTTACTGGGATGATGGTGGTCTTCTTGAAGCAGGTGGAGATTTTGGCGTGTAGGAGGGAGAGCTTGAAGATGTCAGTGAGTACCTTTGCCAGTTGGTCCGCACAGGATCTGACATCTCCTCTCCTGTTTCTTTTAATGTGCATAGGTATATAACACCTGGGACCTTACTTCCTTTAGTTTTTTTTAGCTTTTTTATCCCAATTGTATTAGCACTCTTTTTAAGTTTATTGACTTTTGAAGATTATATTTCATTGCTTTCTTCAGTAGAGACTGGAACAAAGTAGTTATTCAGTACTCTCTTTTCCAATTTTTATTCTATTTCTGTCACTTTTGATTACAATCACAAACCTTACTTCTGTTGATTGTTCTGTTCACTACTTATTACAGAATCCAACAATAATTCTTTCTCTTGTTGAACTTTGTATGGAATACTTCTATTAGGGTGTTGTACCTCTTCCTATCTAATTCAAATCATGTTCATTCCATATTTATTTATTTATTTTATTCATATTTATTTCTGGTAGTAATATCCATTCTTTCTCCCTGTGTTATTTTATTGGCAACTAATATAGTGATTCCACCCCTCTCTATCCTTCCCTTTCCTTCCTATGCGTATTATACATGGTAATTCATAGTTGTCAATCATTTTCTCTATGCAGCTATATTACACTCAACTCTATCCTCTGGATCCTCTTCAAATTATTGTTTCAAGTTCATTAATTTTATTTTGAATATTTTTGTACACGGTATTACAAGTAGTTTAAATTGTTCTTGTTCAATATTCATATTCTCTTGTTTTTAATGATTACTTTATGCTCTATCACATTATCAAGGCTCTGGCCACATATGGTCTCCTTATTGTTTGTCCTTTACTTTCTCTTTCTGATTCTTGTTTTTTTATTGTTAGATTTCAGCACTTTCTATAAACTTACTTCCCTCAATGTTATTCAGTTAAAGATCTGTAAAGTATTTACAGCCCGAGCTATATTTTCAGCAGGACTTTGGTTCCAGCCTGATTCAGGTATGATGTGTGCCAACAGCACAGCTCCTTGCTGGTGTCGGTTTACTATGGAAGGAATGTTTCTTCCCCACACTCCCTCAGGCACACAGGGCAGAACCTTATAGGGGTCTGAGGGACATGAGCTATCTCCATGGTGTGACAGAATGAGATCAGAAAGCTGGCAAGGCACATCCCAATAAAGAAATCATTTCGTTCTATCTTTTATGGTTTTCACAAGCAGTGTGGTGACACTCTTGCCAAGCAGTGACAAGAAGCCATTCGACAAGGATTAGCACTTGGTGAACGTCTTGTTAACAATATAATTTGCTTCATTATTATTCAGCCTCCCACCTTAACGAACTCACCAAGTAAGCTAGTTGGGAAAACTTGACGGGGAAACCGGAATGGGTACCTGGCAGGTTTAGCTTGCTGCTTACTCTGAACGATGATCAAACTGTCACCCAAGGCATGATCAACGTCACCAGGCTCATGCACCCCTTCTCCATGGATGTTAACACCCATCTTCTGTCAAACCATCTTGACCATCTGGGCACTTCGACTATTCATTGCAGTGCATTCTGGAAGCGCAGACCTACTTTGCAGGGCACATCAGCAGCTGGCATTGAAAGGCTGTAGCAGGGACACTTTGCACAGTGACAGATACTTAGTATACAGAATGGACAAAGCTTCCTGTCAGAATCGTTCATTTGCCATCTTAATGCTTAATCACTTAGCACCTACCTGCAGCCTCACAGCATCACTGTTCTCTCTTACCTTGCTTTGCCAGTTAGTGCAATCATTAAACAGGCAGCTAGCCTTACAGCTCAGCAGTCCTCAGTCTAGGATGTGTTCATCTTGCTGTACAGCACTGTGCCACGTCAATCCCACATTTTCTCTGTAGTGCATCTTGTAGATGGCACATAATTGCTGCTTCTGAGCATCCGTAGGGGAGGGAGTGGATGCTTGTGGATGTGGTGCCAATCAAGTGGGCTGCTTTGCCCTGGATGGTGCCAAGCTTCTTGAGTGTTGTCGGGGTTGTATTTCATCAGGCAAGTGGCGAGTATTCATCGCTTGTGCTTCATAGATGGTGAACAGGTTTTGAGGAGTCAGGAGGTGAGGCTTCCTTGTCTCTGGCCTGCTCTTGTAGCTTTTATACAGCAATTCTAGATCAGTTTCTGACCAACAATATTTGCCTACCATTGTTGCTAGTGGTGAATTCAGTGATGCTAGCATCATTGAATGTTAAAGAATCATGCTTCAATTCTCTCTTTTTGGAGATGGTCATTGCCTGTATTGCCCAAATGTTACTTGCCACTTTTCAGCCCAAGTCTGGGCATTTCCAGATTTTGCTCCATTTGGGCACAGATTGCTTCAGTATCTGAGGAATTGTGAATGGTGCTGATTATTGTTCAATCATCAGCAAACATTCCCATTTCTTACGTTATGGTTGAAGGAAAGTCATTAATGCAGCAGCTGAAGTTGGTTGCACCCAGAACACTACCCTGAGAAACTCCTGCAGAAATGTCCTAGAGCTGCGATGACTGATTTCCAAAAATTATGACCATCTCCCGATGTGTCGGTTATGACTCTAGCCAACAGAGATTTTCCCACTTTATCCTTTCGCGTGTGTGTGTGTGTGTGTGTTTCAGAGTTTGTGTGTATGTGTGTGTGTGTGTGTGTGTGTGCGTGTAAGTGAGATAGTGTGTGTGAGTGTGTGTGTGTGTGCGCGTGCGTGCGCGTGTGTTTTAGAGATATTTAAAGGGATAAGCAAAGATAACTCTATATCACTGACTATATATGATAACCAAATACTGCTCCTTGGTTGAATATATTTTATATTTCAATATATTTATATTTTTGAATATATTTCCAGTGGAGGTAATGATAAACCACTCATTTTTATTAAGAAATTAAGAAATATGGTTGATCAATTTTGTTTTTTGAAACTTGATGTAGATAAGCTGTTTAGCTGGTCATCTAGGTAACTGGAAAAGTATCTTTACTGTATATGTTGTGACCCATGGAATCATGGGACTAGAGCATCGGTGTTTTTCTACAGCCTCGGTCATAGCATTTAAAAGAAACAGAGATGATCCAGTTGAAATATTTGACGTTGTTAAGAGGGTTTAGAAGATGACTGACATCTGAAACTAGTGGTCATAATTAAGGATTGGCCAGTTATGGCAAATGTGAGAAGACATTTCCTCGCTCAGAACGTAATGAATCATAGAATCCCTACAGTGTGGAAACAGGCTCTTTAACCCAACAAGCCCACACCAACCCTTGGAGCATCCCACCCAGGCCCATCTTCCTATAACCCAGCTAATCTACACATCCCTGAACACTGTGGGCAATTTAGCATGGCCAATCCACCTAACCTGCACATCTTTAGACTGTGGGAGGAAATCAGAGCACCCGGAGGAACCCCACTCAGACACAGGGAGAACGTGCAAACTCCACACAGACAGTCACCCGAGGGTGGAATCAAACCCGGATCCCTGGTGCTGTGAGGCAACAGTGCTAACCACTGAGCCACCGTGCCACCCTGAATCTTAGGGATTCTGCAACCCCAGAAAGATGGAGATGTTTGGTTACTGAGTATCTTCAAAATGAAAACTGATTGTTTTCCGTGCACAAAAGGAATCAAGGCAGATGGGGATAATTCAAGAAATTAGAGTCTATGGAAGGGTTTACATATGAGATTATTATGTGCTGGAGTAGGTTCAAGGGATTCTATGGCCTATTCCTATTTCTGAATGTGGGCTTATTAGTTCTTGAAAATTAACTTTTTGGTGTATTCTCTCACACATGGAAGTTATCACTCAATTATGTCCAGCTCACATTTCATTCCAAATACCCTTGTTTACACAGTGTACAGATCATACTGCTCCTGTCTTGGGGAGATGGCTACCTCTTGCACAGTATGTACACTCTTTGACAGACAATCCAGTTATTTATTTTCTCCCAGAGTGACACATACTGCCAAATCATAGTTAGTTCAGTTGCTTTATACAATTATAAGCCAAACAATGAAGTGTGTGTTGGACATGAACTGAATACATACCAGATTGGTACACTGTTTTCCTTAAAGGGAGATTACTGTCAGGTAACAGTATTGTTAGGAGGCCCAGAAGAGCCATGTACCATGACTGCATAACATCATATTAACATCATTACATCCTTAGTAAACAAAACAAACAGATTGCCAAGCACTTCGGTATAATATCTGTACTGTTTTAAAAGATTCACGCTACATCTTGCACATCCACGATTCACTTGGAAGTCTCATAATTGGGAGCTGGCTTTTAACAGTTGTGATTCATGTAGAAAATTTAAACATTAACAAATTGTATTAAATCCGTAAGCATTTCTTTTGCACTTCAGACTTCTAGAATCAGAGGAGAAGAGTGAATTGCCAAGGTTGGCAATACTACATATGATACTTCATCCACCATTTGCAATCAAACAAATGGAGAAGAAAATATAATTTCCATGATGTGATTTATATTTTACAGACGGAATAAGCTTTCTGGGATCCAACGGTGAACACAAGGTATGACAACAAGACTTAGTGCCCCTGTTTTAACATCATTTATTAACTAGTTACATTTGTCAGAGAGATAATTGAAGGAATTTGTAATGCAACTTCAAATCTAGAAGCTGAATGTGGCATCACATTGGTTTAGTTTAAAAACCTATTCAATCACAACCATAAGCGCGAACTCTAGCATAAAATTACATAAAAATGATTAATAACGTGGGAAAAGATAGATCAAACCAAAGAATCCACGTTTATGTTTATCTTTTTATACACTTTTAATTCCACATGTTGGCTCTGTTCGCATATGCCCTTTTGCCTATTCATTTAAATGTCTAAAGAAAAGTTTAAATGCATTCTTCAATATTGGCGTAGTATCTTGTTTCAACTATTAATAGACACACTGCTATCCAAAGCACAGGAAAAGCACACAGAGGGAACATGGCAAGCAGCAAGGCCATCAATCAGCAAGTGAGAGTAAAGTAAAACATTCCAGTAGATTAAAAACCAAAAGAACTGCAGATGCTGTAAATCAGGAACAAAAACAAAGTTGCCGGAAAAGCTCAGCAGGTCTGACGTCATCTGTGGAGGAGAAAACAGAGTTAACGTTTCGGGTCCGGTGACCCTTCCTCAGAACTGATGGTGGCTGGGAAAACGTCAGTTTATATACAGAAAATAGGGCAGTGGGGGGGTAGGGAGTAAACGATAGGATAGAGCCCAGAGAGAGAGAAAGATAGTTGGACAGACAAAGGAGTTGCTAACGATCAGGCTGGGAGGGTGAATAGTTGTTAATGGGGACTGTTAGTGACTAACAACAGGGGGTGTGTAGTGGCAGGCTATGTGGTAACAAGGCCTGGTGTGTGGGGTGGGGGGGCTGGGACATGGGAGAGTTTAGGCCCTAAAATTATTGAACTCAATATTGAGTCCAGAGGGCTGTAGTGTCCCCAAGCGGAAAATGAGATGTTGTTCCTCCAGCTTGCGCTGGGCTTCACTGGAACACTGTAGCAAGCCGGAGACAGGGATGTTGGCCAGGGAGCAAGGTGGTGCATTGAAGTGGCAGGCAACAAGTAGTTCAGGGTCTTTTTTGCGAGCAGAACGTAGATGTTCTGTGAAGCGGTCACCAAGTCTACGCTTCGTTTCCCCAACGTAGAGGAGACCACATTGTGAGCAGCGAATGCAGTAGACTAAATGCAGTAGACTAGATTCTTGGAAGTGCAGGTGAAGTGTTGCTTCATCTGGAAGGTATGTTTGGGCCCTTGGATACTGGGGAGGGAGGAGGTAAATGCGCAGGTGTTGCACCTTCGCCGGTTACAGGGGAAGATGCCGTAGGGCTGTGGGGAGGTGTTGAGGGTGAAGGAAGTATGGACCAGGGTGTCCCGGAGGGAACAGTCGCTGTGGAAGGTGGACAAGGGAGGGGAGGGGAATATGTGTCTGGTGGTGGCATCTTGCTGGAGGTGGCAGAAATGGCGTCTGATGATCTTCTGGATGTGGATGCTGGTGGGATGGTAGGTGAGGATAAGGGGAGCCCTATCGCTGTTGCGGGAGGGAAGAGAAGGGGTGAGGGCAGAAGTGCGGGAGATGGGTCAGACCCAATTGAGGGCCCTGTTGACAGCGGAGCTGGGGAATCCTCGGTTGAGGAACAATGTGGACATTTCGGAAGCTCCCTTGTCGAAGTTGGTCTCACCTGAACACATGCGATGGAGACGGAGGAACTGAGAGAATGGGATGGAATCTTTACAGGAAGTGGGGTGTGAGGATGTATAGTCCAGGTAGCTGTGGGAGTCGGTGGGTTTGTAATGGATATTAGTGGCCAGTCTATCCCCAGAAATGGAAACAGAAATGTCGAGGAAGGGAAGGGAGGAGTCAGAGATAGACCAAGTGAAAGTGAGGGCAGGGTGGAAATTGGAGATGAAATTGATGAAGTTTTCCAATTCTCGACGCGAGAGGGAAGCAGCACCGATGATATCATCGATGTATCAGAGAAAGAGTTGTGGGTGGGGGCCGGAATAGGACTGGAACAATGAATGTTCCACGTACCCCACGAAGAGACAGGCATAACTCGGACCCATGCGGGTACCCATGGCAACCACTCTTACCTGAAGAAAATGAGA
>NC_063339.1:33714483-33752743 GCF_021869965.1 Rhincodon typus | reverse complement strand
GCTCAGGGTGAGGTCAACCTTGGCCAAGCGGAGGAGGGTGGTGGTGGGTGGGGATGGTTCAGGTCTTTGCTCCAGAAAGAAGCGGAGAGCCCTAAGACCCTCCTGGTGGGGAATGAATGTGTAAAGGGATTGCACATCCATGGTAAAGAGGAGGTGGCTGGAGCCGGTAAACTGGAAGCTTTGAAACCGGCATAAGGCGTCAGATGAATCATGGATGTATGTGGGTAGGGATTGGACCAGGGGGAGAAGACTGAGTCAAGGCAGGAAGAGATGAGTTCTGTGGGGCATGAGCAGGCTGAAACAATGGGTCTACCTGGACAGTCCTGTTTGTGGATTTTTGGCAGGAGGTAGAAACGAGCTGTGCAGGGTTGGTTTATCTTTTTATACACTTTTAATTCCACATGTTGGCTCTGTTCGCATATGCCCTTTTGCCTATTCATTTAAATGTCTAAAGAAACGTTTAAATGCATTCTTCAATATTGGCGTAGTATCTTGTTTCAACTATTAATAGACACACTGCTATCCAAAGCACAAGAAAAACCCACAGGGGGAACATGGCAAGCAGCAAGGCCAATGTTCCAATCTCTTTTCCTGCCCACTGACTTTAATTTCACTGTCACTCCTGGTGTTTGACCAGGTATTTGCTAAAACTCGTTTCCACAGCCATATCACATTCCTCAGTGACTGCCTCCGGCTCAGACCCACTCCATGTGGATTCCAACTGAAGTTTCATCCCTCATGTTTTGAATCCTCCCAGGATCACAGATATCTCAGTGATGTTCAATGTTCCACAGACAGCTGTTCTCGCCAAATCCTGAGATCCACGCTCAGTGCCGTGCGGTGTCAGATGCACACTCTCAACCTTTCTCTCCAACAGCATCGCAACGTGCTGGCTCAGGGTTGCACCACTCCACAGTTCCACTTCATCCTCCGGCTCATTCGTCATGCTAACAAGAAACTTTACCTTTTCCTTTCAGGCATCAAGGCCCACAAGATGCACCAACTCAAAAATACCCATGGCCCTCTGGAACCTACCTCTCCTCCCCTTCCCTCCGACTCTAACTCCTCCCCCAACTCCCCCACCTCCTGTCGGGTATTCACCATCCCTCCTAACCTTCCGCTCTCCGATGCTGAATGCTCTGTACTCAGCAAAGGCCTCAGCTTTATCCCTCCTTAACGAATTTCGGGCACAACATGACGCTGAACTGTTCTTCAGCCGTCTTTGCCTCCATGCTCATTTCTTTGGACAAGAGTCCTCTCCCTGCCCCACAGACCCCTTTGCCCAACTCCAACACTCTCCCTCCACCTGGACCCCTCCCTCCGGCCTTTTACCTGCACTCGATCTTTTCACTGAGAACTGTCGACGTGACATCAGTCGCCCCAATTTCACTGCCCCGTCAACAAATCCAACCTATCTCCTTCCTAACTGACTGCACTCCGTGCGCTCAGATCTAACCCTGACTTTGTCATCAAGCCTGCCGATAAGGGTGGTGTTGTTGTAGTCTGGCGTACTGACCTCTACCTTGCAGAGGCTGAGTGCCAGCTCTCAGATACCTCCTCCTACCTTCCCCTGGACCATGACCCCACCATGGCACATCAGGCCATTGTATCCACTATGGTTATGGATCTCGTTTCATCCGGTGATCTCCCCCCATCCGCTTCCAAGCTAATAGTCCCCCAACCCCACACAGCTGATTTCTACCTCCTGCCAAAAATCCACAAACAGAACTGTCCAGGTAGACCCATTGTTTCAGCCTGCTCATGCCCCACAGAACTCATCTCTTCCTACCTTGACTCAGTCTTCTCCCCCCTGGTCCAATCCCTACCCACATACATCCATGATTCATCTGACGCCTTATGCTGGTTTCAAAGCTTCCAGTTTACCGGCTCCAGCCACTTCCTCTTTACCTTGGATGTGCAATCCCTTTACACATCCATTCCCCACCAGGAGGGTCTTAGGAGTCTCCGCTTCTTCCTGGAGCAAAGACCTGAACCATCCCCACCGACCACCACCCTCCTCCGCTTGGCCGAGCTTGTCCTCACCCTCAACAACTTCTCTTTCAACTCCTCTCATTTTCTTCAGGTAAGAGGGGCTGCCGTGGGTACCCGCATGGGCCCGAGTTATGCCTGTCTCTTCGTGGGGTACGTGGAACATTCATTGTTCCAGTCCTATTCCGGCCCCCACCCACAACTCTTTCTCCAATACATCGATGATATCATTGGTGCTGCTTCCCTCTCTCGTCGAGAATTGGAAAACTTCATCAATTTCGTCTCCAATTTCCACCCTGCCCTCACTTTCACCTGGTCTATCTCTGACTCCTCCCTTCCCTTCCTCGACATTTCTGTTTCCATTTCTGGGGATAGACTGTCCACTAATATCCATTACAAACCCACCGACTCCCACAGCTACCTGGACTATACATCCTCACACCCCACTTCCTGTAAAGACTCCATCCCATTCTCTCAGTTCCTCCGTCTCCGTTGCATGTGTTCAGATGAGGCCAACTTCAACAAGGGAGCCTCCGAAATGTCCACATTCTTCCTCAACCGAGGATTCCCCAGCTCCGTTGTTGACAGTGCCCTCAATCGGGTCCGACCTATCTCCCGCACTTCTGCCCTCACCCCTTCTCTTCCCTCCCGCAACAGCGATAGGGTTCCTCTTATCCTCACCTACCAAACCATCAGCATCCCTCCCCTCCCTTGTCCACCTTCCGCAGGGACCGTTCCCACCGGGACACCCTGGTCCACACTTCCTTCACCCCCAACACCTCCCCACAGCCCTACGGCACCTTCCCCTGTAACTGGTGAAGGAGCAACACCTGCACATTTACCTCCTCCCTCCCCAGTATCCAAGGGCCCAAACATACCTTCCAGATGAAGCAACACTTCACCTGCACATCCAAGAACCTAGTCTACTGCATTCGCTGCTCACAATGTGGTCTCCTCTACATTGGGGAAAACGAAGCGCAGAATTGGCGACTGCTTTGCAGAACATCTACGTTCTGCTCGCAAAAAAGACCCTGTTTCCTGCCACTTCAATGTACCACCTTGCTCCCTGGCCAACATCTCTGTCTCTGGCTTGCTACAGTGTTCCAGTGAAGCCCAGCGCAAGCTGGAGGAACAACACCTCATTTTCCGCTTGGGGACACTACAGCTCTCCGGACTCAATATTGAGTTCAATAATTTTAGGGCCTAAGCTCTCCCATGTCCCAGCGCCCCCACCCCACACACCAGGCCTTGTTACCACGTAGCTTGCCACTACACACCCCCTGTTGTTAGTCACTAACAGTCCCCTTTAACAACTATTCACCCTCCCAGCCTGATCGTTAGCAACTCCTTTGTCTGTCCAACTGTCTTTCTCTCTCTTTGGGCTCTATCCTATCGTTTACTCCCTACCCCACCCACCTCCCCATTTTCTGCATATAAACTGATGTTTCCCCAGCCACCATCAGTTCTGAGGAAGGGTCACCGGACCCGAAACGTTAACTCTGTTTTCTCCTCCACAGATGCTGCCAGACCTGCTGAGATTTTCCAGCAACTTTGTTTCCATTCCAGTAGATTAGAGGTCTTTACAGAGCTAGGGATAAAAACAGCATTCAGAAAGTTCAACAACAGAAAACATACAAAGGAACAGGGCAGGGTAGGAAGAATAGAGGCATAGACTATTTTCTAAATGGAGAATAGCTTCGGAAATCTGAAGCACAAAGCAACTCGGAAGTACTAGTTCAAGATTCTCATAAGGTTAACATGTAGGTTCAGTTGGCAGTTTGGAAGGCAAATGCAACGTTAGCGTTCATTTCAAGAGGGCTAGAATACAAGAGCAGAGATATACTGCTGAGGGTCTGGTCAGACCTCATTTGGAACATTGCGAGCAGTTTACATTCCTGTACGTAAGGAGGGATGTGTTGGCCCTTGAAAAGGTCCAGAAGAGGTTCATGAGAATGATTCCTGGGGTGAAAGACTCATCATATGAGGAGCAGTAGAGGACTCTGGGTCTGAACTTGAAATTTGATTGAAATTTACATAATACGGAGGGGTCTGGATAGAGTGAGCATGGAAAAGATGTTTCCACTAGTCGGTGAGACTAGGACCCGAAGGCACAGCCTCAGAGTGAAGGGGTGACCCTAGAGAACTGAGATGAGGAGGAATTTCTTCAGCCAGAGGAAGGTAAATCTATAGAACTCATTGTCACAATGTGCTGTGGAGACCAAGTCATTGAGTGTATTTAAGACAGGGATAGATAGGTTCTTGATTAATAATGGGAACCAAGGGTTACAGGGAGAAGTGAGGGTGAGAAACATATTAGCCGTGATCAAATGGTGAAGCAGATTTGATGGGCTGAATTATTGTGCTACATTGTCAATACTAAAAGGTTAAAACATATCACAGCTGTCTGCAAGCATCCAAGCATTAGTGAATGCCAAGGATCAAGATGAATTATTCTCAGAGATTAATAGATATGTAAGATATGCTAGTGAAAGGCAGTTCGAGAATGATATGTCTACAGAGTCAGTTTGGGTTGAGGTCAGGAACAAGAAAGGAGCAGTCACTTTGTTGTGGGTTTTTTACAGACCCCCTAATAGTTGCAGAGAATTAGAGGAGCAGATTGGGAGGCAGATACTGGAAAGGTGCAGAAGTCACAGGGTTGTAGTCATGGGTGACTTCAACTTTCCAAATATTGATTGGAAACATTTTAGTTGTAATAGTTTAGATGGAGCAGATTTTGTCCAGTGCATTCAGGAAGGATTCCTGAAACAGTATGTAGATAGAACAACACGAACCAGGCCAAGTGTTAGACCTGTTAATAGGAGAGCATTTTGGCAGCAGTGATCATAACTCTGTTTCTTTCACGATAGTCATAGATAAGGATAGGTACTTACGGCAGGGTAAAGTTTATAACTGGGGGAAGGGTAATTACAATTCAGTTAAGCAAGAACTGGGTAACATATATTGGAAACAGATGCTGTCAAGGAAGAGCACCACAGAAATGTGGAGATTGTTTAAGGAATGCATACTGCATGTGCTCGATATGTTTGTCCCTAGCAGGTAGAGAAGATGCGGTCGAGTGAGGGAGTCATGGTTCTCGAGAGAGGTCGAAAGACTGGTTAAGAGGAAGAAGGAGGCTTATGTAAGGTGTAGGAAAAAAGGAACGGAAAAGGCTCTAGAGGGATACAAATTAGCCATGAAGGAGCTGAAGAAAGGGCTTAGGAGAGCTAGAAGGGGACATGAGAAAACCTTGGCAGATAGGATCAAAGAAAACTCCAAGGCTTTTTACACGTATGTGCAGAACAACAGAATGACCAGAGAAAGGGTAGGGCCGATCAAAAATTGTAAAGGGAATTTGTGCACAGAGCCTAAAGAGATAGGAGAGGTCCTTAATGAATACTTTTCTTCAGTATTCAGAACTGAGAGGGACCTAGTTATAGAGGAGGACGTTGTGAAACAGGCAGGTAGGCTAAAGGAGGTTGATGTTAGTAAAGAAGATGTGCTAGGAATTCTGAGGAAGTTGAAGATAGATAAGTCCCCCGGGCCTGATGGGATTTATCCAAGAATTCTATGCGAAGCGCGGGATGAGATCACAGGGCCTTTGGTGATGATCTTTTCGTCCTCACTGTCCACGGGTATAGTGCCGGAAGATTGGTAAGAGGCGAAAGTCATTCCCCTGTTCAAAAAAGGGAACAGGGATAACCCCGGAAATTACAGACCAGTTAGTCTTACGTCAGTGGTGGGTAAATTATTGGAAAGGGCTCTGAGAGACAGGATTTATGATCACTTGGAAAGGCACAGTTTGATTCGTGATAGTCAGCATGGATTTGTGAGAGGTAGATCATGCCTCACAAACCTTATTGAATTCTTTGAAGAGGTGACTAAACACGTGGATGAAGGTGGAGCAGTGGATGTGGTATACATGGATTTAAGTAAGGCGTTTGATAAGGTTCCCCATGGTAGGGAAGGTAAGGAGGCATGGGATAGGGGGAAATATGGCAGATTGGATTCAGAATTGGCTGACCCTTAGAAGACAAAGGGTGGTAGTGGATGGAAAATATTCAACATGGTGCTCAGTTACGAGTGGTGTACCACAAGGATCTGTTCTGGGTCCTCTTCTATTTGTGATTTTTGTAAATGATTTGGATGAAGGAGTGGAAGGGTGGATTAGCAAGTTCGCGGATGATACAAAGGTGGGTCACGTTGTGGACAGTGAGGAGGGTTGTTCTAGGTTACAAAGGGACATTGTTAGAATGCAGAGCTGGGCTGAGAAGTGGCAGATGGAGGTTAACCCTGAAAAGTGTGAGGCGATTCATTTTGGAAGGACAGACTTGAAAGCAGAATACAGGGTGAATGGAAGGATTCTTGGCAGTGTGGAGGAGCAGAGGGATCTTGGGGTTCATGTCCACAGTTCCCTGAAAGCTGCCACCCAGGTGGATAGAGTTGTTAAGAAGGCGTATGGTGTATTAGCTTTCATTAATAGAGGGATTGAGTTCAAGAGCCATGAAGTTATGCTCCAGCTATACAAAAGCCTGGTTCGGCCACATCTGGAGTATTGTGTCCAGTTCTGGTCGCCTCATTATAAGAAAGATGTGGAAGCATTGGAAAAGATGCAGAGGAGATTTACTAGGATGTTGCCTGGAATGGAGGGAAGGTCTTACGAGGAAAGGCTGAGAGAGCTAGGGCTTTTCTCTTTAGAACGATGAAGGATGAGAGGTGACTTGATAGAGGTGACAAAATGATCAGAGGTATAGATAGAGTAGACAGCCAGAGACTTTTTCCTAGGGTGGAGGTAGCTTTTACGAGGGGACTTAGTTTTAAAGTGAAAGGAGGTAGATATCGGGGAGACGTCAGAGGTAGGTTCTTTATTCAGAGAGTGGTAGGGGCGTGGAATGCATTGCCGGAGAGGGTAGTGGAGGTGGTCTCATTCGGAGCATTTAAGCAGCTATTAGATAGGCATATGGATGATAGTATAAGGTAGCGGTGGAGGTTAGATAGACCTTAGGTTTTGGGTAAAAGTTCGGCACAACATCGTGAGCCAAAGGGCCCGTACTGTGCTGTACTGTTCTATATTCTATGTTATATGTAATCTCTCAGTTCACCTGATTTTGCAGATCCACAAGAGAGACTCAAGTTGACTTGGCATGGTGGGTGTAAGTGCAAAAGATAAGTAATAGGAATTGTGAGTTGTCACTAAGTTGGCATTGGGTTGTAAGAGGCAATGACTTTTAAGGGGCATGGTTAGGTGTGGAGGATATGAAAGCCCCATGAAGGTAGGTGGGAACATGTACTGACATGAGTTGACATGTGTGGGCATTGAGAGTGAAGAGGGAAGCAATGAAGACTAGTGGATCCAATGTTTAAGAGGCGATGAGGCCCCAGAAATCCGAGGAAAGCCTTTTAACCATCCTGCTTCAACACTCGGCAGTCTGTATGGCCACCTTCAATCTACATCCGGTGTAGGGAATGGGTCCAAATCCATCCCACACCAGTCCCTGGAATGATGTTCCTGCCAATTGCGCTCTTTCCTTGTGAAAGCCCAGGCAATTAGTTGCCTTAATTGGCCAGAGTTGCACCAGGCTTGCTAACTCACCCTCACCCCTGAACCTCGCCAGCCCTCACAAAAATACCCCAGGCCAGGGTTAGAGGTAGCAGACAGGGAAACAAACTGCCACTGCCATTTTCCTTTGGTCATCTGCCTCCATTCCCAAATCCATTCCATAAAACTTGCCCTCAGTTATTAGTTAAATAGAAAAGGAGAAAATTGCAGACAAAGAAAACCTGCAAGAAGCAAATTGTACAGAAGAGTTTTCAGTCCATGTGCATGAAGTGGCCATTGCACGGTCATCAGCAGGAGGAGAAGAGATAGCTTGGGAGCAGAGAGGATTTGTGCATTTCTGATTAGACAATAAATGTACTGCAACACCATCATCCAACTGGACTAGTGGAGAATGACGGAGCCCAAAGCAAACCTGACTGGTATTTTGTGTAACACTCTGCAGCTTTGGTAATTGTTGGGAGACCACAAAAATGTCACAGCTACTAGTCGTTATTCAGGTAATAATTCTTGCAAGGATTTGCTAGGAAATGGTGCTTTTGTCACTTGGAATTCAATCATTTTCTCTAACAATTGTACATTCCACTGCTACCCCCTTGGTTCAATAGCATGAAGAGTGTTCACAAACTAGTTAGGTGTACGCGAAGAAAGGATCATTTTTATTATTACAAAAGTTGACCTATAATTCCAGAATCTGGTCACTTATTAGCATGCTCCCTAGCACTCTCATTTAAAAAAAAACTCTTAGAAATCTGACTGAAAGCAAACAAGAAAGGAAAAAAGAAGTTACAGTTCCAATGTTCCCACGTCGCCAACTGAACTGGACTCTACATAAGTAATAAAAGCAGAAAATGCTGGAAATGTTTGGCAGGTCAGGCAGCATCTATGGAGAGGGAAAAAAGGTTAACAAACAGAACCTTCCTCTCCCAAGAAGTGGCAAGCAAGATGGCAGGATAGACTGATGATGGTATTGGCGAGATACCTACCAAATTTCCAAGCACCCACCTTGACAACTGGCTATCAACTAAGGCTCTTTGGTGGTCAATTAACGATCAAGATCATTGGAGTTGAGGATAGAGGGGTGGCCTCTGACAGACACTTTCCTCCCCTTGTTTCTGACACCCCTCCCTCTCTCTCAGCGACAACCAAATTCATAAATCATCCCAAACAATACCTATCTTTCTCAACTTTGATGTTCCACCTGACAGCAGTGCCCCAGCAGCAGCCATAACCTCCACTGTGGCCTTCACAAGTTGTGGAAATGCCAGCCTGTGAATGGCCAGAAGCTCCAGGTGAATAGAACTCCCCCTAGCCCAGCATCGTAATTCGGTAATTGCCAGCAGCCAATCATTCCCTGATAGAGTTTGATCCGGTGGGCTTCCTAAAGAAGATGGACAGCTGGCTTCTTCTCCATGAAACATCTCAGCTTTCAGAGTTAGTACATCATTTTTATTTTGATGTAGCAAATCATGAGAAAGTCCACTCTGTGATCAGTCATTTCCATAATGCTTAAACATTCATCATTATATTGCACTTTACGTCATTCAAGAAAGTGCAAAATTGCTTGAGGGTTTATGCAAACAGTATGCCACTTGTAATCATAATACCTGGGTACATTGTGGTTTAACTTTAATTTGTTAAGAAACAAATTTCCAGTGGAGACAGAGAAAAAACATTTTTGAAGCAGTCACAGTCTTTGAAATCTGAACTCAACAAAACAATCAAGTATTGATGTATTATAAGTTTGATTTGTAGCTTACTTTACCAGATTCTTACTAGAAATTAAATCCCAGTCAAATTTGTTTGCAAACAACCAAATGGAACTGCATATAAGTTTCTTTGGCAGGGCTGAACATTTTTGATCAGATTTTTAGGACTGTAGAGAATTTCCAAGAGTCTGTATTTGTCACTTTGGTCTATTGCCCACACACCTCATCATTAGCTTTGAGTACATCCTCCATGATTATCCTGTTGCTGTTTTTGAAGTAAGTGAGTTCACTGCAGCTGCACTGAAAACCCAAGAGAGCTTTCAATGCCTTCATAGCAGTGTTCTGTCCCTTGGCTTCTTTTCTGTGCCAGTATTCATGGGTTGTTAAAAATATTTTCAAATCTTATTTTCAGAAGAAATATCAAAAGCCAATCGCAAGCATCACATATTACAAGTGTGGTAATATTTATTTTTATAACATAAACATTTTATATGCATTCCACGTTTATAACATAAGTTTCTGGAATAATATATATACTTAGTATTTAAGAATCAAGTTTCTTGTACTAACTCACAATTAACTAGATACCAAGGTTGCTCATTTTTACCTTGATAGATTATAAATATACACTCACTTATCTAAAAATAAGAATTAAGAAACGGCTGGAAAAGTTCAGCAGGTCAGGTTGCAGTTCTGGTGAAAGGTCTTTGGCCTGAAAGTCTAACTATTTTCACTCCACAGTTTCTGCCTGACTTGCTGAATCTTTTTCTCCCAACTTTCTTTTTGTGCTTACTTCGGAATTCCAGCATCTGCAGTACTCACTTAACCATCAACCACTGTTGTAATGTAGGATAAACAGCAGCCTATTTTCTCGACAAATTGTCCAGTGATTTTTTTACCTTCACCCAATAGGGTAGTTGGGACCTCAGTTTAACCACTCCACCAAAAGTCACAGCAGCATTCCCTCAGCCCTTCACTGTGAGTCTCAGTGTCAGCATGGATTTTGTACTCAAATCTCTGGAGTGGAACTTGATCCACAATGGGCCATGTGCATTGAATCAAGGCTTGAACATGAATCACAGACATGGAGTGGGATCCTCCACTTTATATTTATCCTACGTTTGCAATCAAAATAGTGGAAATTAACTATATCTCTAATAGCTCTGTCCTTACCGTGTTTATATTTTTTATTGGTCGGGTGCTCGAATATTAAACTACTTGACAAGGTGGGAAAATATCTGTCTGTGCCTTGAAGTCTAGGTTGGAGTTTGAGACTGATAGTCATATACATTCTATCAAACAGGTATTTGTGAGGTGGGTGCTTGGGACTTGATTATCTTCATTTGGTAGAATAGAGTCTCACAGAGTTATGTGGAGTCAAAATTTGGAGTCAAGATTTCGCTTTGAAATCACAGGATGATAGAAATAGGTATTTGACTCTGTTTATTGTCCCTTGATCCGAATTTCACCTCACTCATTATGCATGGTATCAACTCTGTATCAATTCCACTGCTTTATAAATCAAACGCCTAATGAAATTTGGCAACCAGTCTAATGTTTACTTGAAGGGATGGATTTTAAGATAAACATATTCAAAAACAGAAATTGCTGGAGAAATTCAGCAGGTCTGGCAGCAACGTTAACGCTGCTTTCTCCCCACAGATACTGCCAGACCTGCTGAGTTTCTCCACCATTCTCTCTATACATGCTTTTCTCAAGCATGTACCTTTTGAATTTGTTGTAGATATCTTCACCCCTTGTTCTCTCTTTAACAGACAAAAGGCTGAAAAGTTTTTTTTTAGTTATGATATCCTTAAGACAATACACACAAAAATAATCTGTTGGGCTGTATTGGTCATGTAAATGAATTGATTGAACTGCAGTTTGAAGCATTCACAGTCCTTCAGGTCCTGCTGTAGATGCTGAAAGACGTCTTTGGATATAGATTCCACTTGTTTTGCAACTGTGGAAGCATTAAATGACATGTTATGGATTGCCATTGTTATTTCTTTGATATTTTAAAATCTTTGAATAAGGAGTCAGTGGGCACAGTCATTGCATTTTTAATTACTTTACCATTTGTGAGTAATTTCTTGTGTTTTGCCAGAAGATAGCAAATGCAAATGACGCTTCAGTGCAAACCTTACACTTTACTGCTGATTTGGTAGAATAAAAATGTGTTGTTGACCTTTCAAAACCGCCTTCATCTTACCAACTTTCTTTGTCTGAAGCATGCTGTTGAAGGGAAAACTATCCCTGAATTTACTGTGCATCATTGTTGTGGCATTGTTTTAAACTCCCCTTTTTACTTACTGATGTACTTTGGTGACATATAAGGCAAATGCTGTTATCATTCACAGAAGTGAACAGAAATTAATTTATGCATTCCGTTTGGATCTTGTACATTTCCAATTCCTTTTTAGGTGGTCCAGGCTCGTCACTTTCAGTATTGCTAGCCAAGGATGCATTTTTTAGCTCAGATAAAACAAAAGTAGCACTAATTTCTAACCTACAACTGAGAACACACCTTGGGTTGGAGGTGTACATCACACATAATAAACAACCAAGTTACATTAGCTTATTTTAACTAACTTTTAAAATTGGCTGAAGTCAAGCATATATTCTGCAACTGCAACCAATCATGGGTTTTAAAGCTGGTTTCCCATGGAATGGGCTGAGGAGTGGCTGGTGGAGTTTAATTTAGATAAATGCAAGGCGTTACAGTTTAGTGAGAAGAACAAGGGCATGACTTACACAGTTAATGCTAGGGTCCTGGAGAGTTTGTAGAACAAAGAGGCCCAGGGATTCAGGTATGTAATTCATTGAAAGTTGTGTCACAGGTAGAACGGTAAAGAAGGCATTTGGAACGCTTGCCTTCATTGTTTAGACCATTGAGTTTAAGAGTTTGGATGTCATGTTACCTTTGTATAGGATGTTGGTGGGGCCACTTCTGGAGTACTATTTACAGTTCTGGTCACCCCACTTTAGGAAGGATTTTATTAAATTGTAAACGGTGCAGAAAAAATTTACAAGGATGTTACCAGGACTGGAGGGTTTGTGTTATAAGGGGAGGTTGGATAAGCTGGAACATTTTTTCCACTGGAGTGTAAGAGGTTAAGGCATGACCTTCTAGAGGTTTATAAAAAAAATGAGGGACATAGATAAGGTGAACGCAAAGATCTTTTCCCTATGGCTGGGGGGTTTAAGACTAGAGGGCATAATTTTAAGGTGAGAGGAGAAAGATGTCAAAGGGACCTGAGGAGCAGCTTTTTCACTCAGAGGGTGGTTCATATATGGAATGAACTGCCAGAGGAAGTAGAAGACGCAGGTACAGTTACAACATTTAAAAGGCATTTGGACAAATGCATGAATAGGAAAGGTTTAGAAGGATATCGGCCAAATGTAGGGAAATGAGACTAGTTTAGTTAAGAAACCTGGTTGGCATGGATGTATTGGACCAAAGGGTCTGTTTCTGTGCTGTATGACTCTATGACACTATGGTTCATGACATCACTCTGCTGCTGCTGTCTTTGCAGAAACCTTCTGGATCCATGTCTCCGGGGCTTTGGGAGTGCTGCTGCCTGCTTTCAAGTTTGTAGGCAAGGGAAGTCACTTCTGTGATCACAATTTGTTTCCAGAGCCCAGATTAACTTCCATCACTCAGATATTGGATGCAGGAGCATTCCTTGTCATTTTTCTGCTCCATGTGCAGCAACGGCCTCTGGAAGCAGATGTCATGCAGTGATATAACCGCTTAGAGGGAACACGAGTAGTATATAAGGGACTAAAACAAAGTTGTTGGAAAAGTTCAGCAGGTCTGGCAGCATCTGTGGAGGAGAAAACAGAGTTAACGTTTCGGGTCCGGTGACCCTTCCTCAGAACCAATATAAGGGACTAAGATTGCCTTTCAGAGACACTGCAATCAGCAATTCTATGAGTTGCGGACTATGACCTTAAAAGTTTGCTTATACAGGATGAAATGATGTCAATTATGTTGCAACAATTCAAGTCATAATTTGTTAAAGAAAACACATGCTTCCTTTGCCTCACAAACTGAAAGATGTTGCCAACCATTTCTTCTGAAGATATGAGTGTTTCAGATGGTGACAGACCAGTTGTATGTTTCAATTCTCATTACTTTATAGTTAATTGTTTCTTGGTGTGTGGCTGAGTGGTTTGACTGCCCTGCCTTTGCCATTGGGATTATGGACTCTCTTGGACTGTGCTTTGAAATCCAAATGTGGTGCTTCTCCTCTCCTTAATCATTTACTCCAAGTTCAAAGGTATAGCTTTCTCCTCCGAGTTTACAGCCCATTTTTGACCTGCAGCTCTAGCCTATTGAACATGTGTCTGTAATTTAATGCACTCTTGGGTCAGGATTTTACAGAGTGCAAGTATATCAGAAAGCTGGAGGAACACTTCACCACCGCTAGTCAGAGAAGCTCGAACTGAATTTGACCATGATCAGACAGTTCACTGCCTGCAACCAGGGTCTTCCTCCCAAATTGTTGGCAGCCAACAAAAGGCTAGCATTCTCACGTCCCAACAGTGCCACCGGCCACAAAGGCCACTGCTGAGACTGCTGCCAGTCCTGCAGACATGGTGGAGGAGGAGCCAGAGTGTATGTTAGTTGAGTCGGGCTTGCCAGGCCAATGAGGCAGACCCAGGCAAGGGAGGCAATGGTTGTGAGCAGGAAGGGGATTCTCTTTCAGCAGGGACAACCATCAACACCAAGGGAATTCTGCCTGGGTTATAGGATACTCAAATGAGGATGGTATCCTCACCCAGGTGAGTAGGGAAGCTACCAGGCTATATCTGCCCATCTCCCCACGTGGCGAAGGACTCACCTGCACCTGGCCTATGTCTAGTGTCTCACCTCGTGCCATGAGCGTACCCTCTAAAGTATGTTCATTGTCAGTATCTGAACTGGTCGACCGTGACCATGAGATCAACTTATGGCTTTTCATCTTTCCTTCCTGTCTCACTTCTTGCCTCTACATAATATTCCGGACAGGAAGAAAATCTCGCTATCTAAAAGGAGATAGACATGAATGTTAAGTTACGAGGAAGGAGGGGAAAGCTAGAGGCACAGGCTTATTCCATCAAAGAATTGTAAATTTGAAGAGGTTTTGGGTTGAGGGGGAAGTGGGATGTGAGGAGGATTGGGTATGAGGATACCATTATCTTTCATAGTTTCAGCCACGTCACAGCCCATAGCTTCTGCCCTGTCCACTCAAATGACGATGAGCACAAACTCTTTTGATTTGCCGTGGACATGCTGCAGTCATGCACTGATTAGATGTTGCTGTCTCAGACCATAAGTCGCGAGGTATAGGAGAGAGACAGAGAATCAATGTCAGTGAGGGTGGCACAATGTATTTGGATGATGTGCCTGTCATGGTTTTGTGAAGGTTAGGTGGAAACATGAATATGAAGTATGTATTATGGTCATGTTGCAAATATTCAGTTCATAATTTATGTTGATATTTTAGAATAAATATTTAACTCTGGGAAGATTACAGTTGTACAGTAAGGTAATTGAAATGTTACGCTTCAGTGATTGCCAGAATAACTTAAGAAAAAGACAATACAGAACTATAAAACAGTATCATTACCAGGAGAAATTGTAAATGAAGGATAATTAGCATAAAGGTCAGTTTGAGAAGGTAAAACCATCATAGAGCTCAGGCAGACACTCTGATTTCAATTTATCTGTGTGCTTGCTGTGAGAGGTTTTAGTTGAAGTTTAGACCTCATGGTTTGCAGCTCAATGAAAGTAATTAGCCAAAGTAAATGACAGACAGACCTGCACTGTAGGACGAGTAAAACACAAACTTCACCAATAACTCCACGGAAGCCAGGTGACGTTTAATCTCAGTTTGAATCTTATAAGGAAAAAAACAAGCTACAGGATTGCCCAGTTGAAATTGGTTGGAGAATCTACAGCAGGCCTCACTGTGTCTTATTGCGAAAGAAATATGATCTTGGAAGTATTGAAAAAACAGCCAGAACAAGAGATTGAGCATCAGCAGTCAAGTCATAGTAAATGAAAGTGTCACCTGTGACAAAAAAAAGCAAGACTGAAGACAATTCTCCAGAGGACTGTTGTTCACATCTGGGTAATCTCTACAGAAGTCAATAACTTTCAAATTGATGTGTTCTATAAATAAATTCTTGATGTAAATATCTTAGAATCCCTACAGTGTGGAAACAGGCCCTTTAGCCCACCAAGCCCACACTGGGCCTCAGAGCATTCCACCCAGACCCTTCCCCCATAACCCACCTAATCTACACATCCCTGAACACTATGGGCAATTTAGCATGGCCAATCCACCTAACCTGCACATCTTTGGGCTGTGGGAGGAAACCAAAACACCTGGAGGAAACCCACACAAGACATGGGAAAAACATGCAAACTCCACACAGACAGTCATCCAAGGGTGGAATTGAACCCAGGGTCCTGCCATTGTGAGGCAGCAGTGCTAACCACTGAGCCACCATGACATAAACCTGACTCCATAAACAGTAGATATAAACTTTAGTGTTACTTTACTTGTATTTTCTTTCTTCAATTTGTTCTGTATCCAATAAAGTTTGCACTTTGTTCAAAGATTGAAATATTTTGACATGGTTCTATTTATTAAAACAGATTTCTATTCAAATGCTAATTGTTCTGAAATAGATCGTAACTATTGATAGAGATGATTGGTCAAATTGAAAAGAATCCGAGGTAGATACATACTTGGGGCAAGGTAGCTTAGTGTAGAGTGATAATTTCTACCAGCGGAGCAGAAAACTGATGACAATGTAATAGGCCAGTTACACAAATTTGGACGATGCAGCAGAGACTACAGTCTCGACAGAAAATAACAACAGCACTGAATGCCATCATTAGGTCCAAAAGTATTAGAGAGTTTAATTTTGGCTTTGGGGAAAGTTAATCCTTTTCCAGGACCCAGAAAGTTAAGAAATAAAGCTAAAAATCAAGGATGGCATCTTATGGGCCCAAAGAGAGCCTGCAGAGAGGTTGGGGGCTGGTTGTAAAATGGTTGTAACGGTAAGAGATAGCATGCTGATCATTGTCCAGCCATCACCAGCATTTTACCGGTGGCATAGTAGAGAGCTTGCCCACTTCTATGCCAGTTGAGGTCTTTAATGATATAAAATCATAAAACATAGGAGCAGCATTAGGCAATTTGGCCCATTGAATATGCTCTGCAGTTTAATGAGACCATGGCTGATCTGTTAATCCTCAACTTCACTTTTTTGCTTTTTCCACATTGCCTTTGATTCCCTGACAAATTAAAAACTTGTCTTATCTCAGCCTTGAATATTATCAATGACAGCCTTCTGCAATAAATAATTTACATTGGTATCTACAGATTCACCAGCCTCTGTGAGAATAAATTCTTCCTCATCTCTGTCTTAAACGTCTGACTGCTGACTCTGAGATTATACCTTCTGGCCCTGGACTGTCTCACAAGGGGATACAATATTTGCGCATCTACCTTGTCAAGCTCCCTAAGAATTCAATAAGGTTGCCTCTCATTCTTCTAAACTCCAATGAGTACAGGATTAACATACTCAATCTCTCCTCATAAGAAAATCTTTCCTTCTCCAGGATCAGTCTAGTGAACCTTCTCTGGACTACCTCCAATGCCAGTGTATCTTTCCTTCGATTACTGTTCACAGTATTCTGGATGTGGTCTGACTAGTGCCTTATATACCTTTAGTAAATCTTCCATATTTTCATACTCCATTCCCTTTGAAATTAAGGCCAATATTGAAATTGCCTTCCCAGTTGCTTGTTGAGCTTGAATGCTAGCATTTTATGATTCATTATGGCCGCATGTGGGATCTTTCTGTTGCAGCTGGTATTGTAATGGCATGCATGCAGACAGGAAGGTAGCTAACACAGGCATTAGCTTGTGGACAGCAAGGACATTTTATCATAATATTCAAGGATTTGGGACAAGTGCAGGAAATTGGAATTAGCGCACTTCTACTGGTAGTTATGTCAGTGCAGATTCGATGGGCCTTGGTGATGGGCCAAAGAGCTTTTTCTGCGCTATCTGAATCTATGAATCTATGACACATGAGCTCTGTTGTGAAGAAGCCAGATGAGAACGGTAGCGTACAAGAGAAGATTAATGGGTGTGCATGGAAATGCTTGGTGAATTGCCAGTTCTGGCAAGAAACCTACTGTTACTGCCAAGAAGCAAGGAGGAATTGGCATTCTTCTTTTACACGGCTTTAAGAGATGTTTGAAGCTCATCCATTAGGGAGGCACAAAGACTCAGTGATTAGCACTGCTGCCTCACAGTACCAGGGATCTAGGTTTGATTCCAGACCTGGGTGACTGTGTGGAGTTTGCACATTCTCCCTGTGTCTGCATGCATTACCTCGGGTGCTCCAGTTTCCTCCCATCATCCAGGGATGTGCTGGTTAGATGGACCAGCCATGATAAATTGCTCACAGTGTCCAGGGATGTGTAGGTTAGGTAGATTAATCCTGGGAAATGTAGGGTTACGGGGATAGGGTAAGGTGGTGGGTCTGGGTCGGATGCTTTTTGAAGGGTCAGTGTGGACTCGATGGGTTGAATAGCCTGTTTCCACACTGTAGGGATTCTATAATCTCAGCATGTAAGTGGTGGCCTATTCCACTCCCAAACTTGTTTATTCAAACACATTTGCTGGTCAATGTCTCGACTTCTGTTGTGATACAAGCAGGAGTCACACATTGACTGAATGTTGCATTGAAAGCTCAAACTTCTTTCGTTGTGTCTGTAGGGTGTCACAGCAGTTTAACAAGCTTTTCTCCAGCACATTGACAGTATTGTTATAGCACCACTCCAGGGAGTAGCAGTGTCATCAGGGAGCACATCTTATTTCAGCAGTCACACTCCCACCTCACTAGTGCCTCTGTTACTCTAATTTAGCTGCTCAGCCCAAACTATGCTCTCTGTGCTGAGTTGGTGCAATCCAAAGCTAGGCCTTGAGGTCATTCTCCTTGATAATCTGAAGTCTCCCAGCTGAAAGTTATATGAGCCATGCTGTGGGTACTGTGAAAACTCTCTAGGGGAGCACTAGGACAGACTACGGCAGACTAAAGACAAGAACTCAGGAAATGTGCAAGAATGATCCATTTAATGTTTTGATAAATTTTTTGGAAGGTTTGTTTGATAATTCTGGTTTGGAACATTTGTTTTGTGGTAGCTTTTACTTCAGCTTTTTGGCCAAAAGTGCATTGTGATAGTTAGTGACAGAAGAAACATAAGGGATAGATTTGTAAACTTGGTGAACCATTGCTACCAACAAAACAGGAAGCAACTCAGAGTTGGACAATTCTCCCAGATCAGCAAGAGCCAGTAGAAATTAATCTTACTAAGCAGCATTGATGGGGCTGTCCTTCCTGTTTCTGAATACATGTTCAGTTATGCAAAAGTAAGACAGGATGTTAGCTGGAGGGTTGAAAATACTGTTACAATTTGACTGGCACCATGATCTGCTTACCTTCATACAACTGGTATATGTTCCCAGTGTTTACACAAACTTGATTCAAATCATCTTGTGAAGATACCATGTTGAGTCTGAAAACAGGTGTTATTTAACTAAATATTTCTGCCTTGACCTTTATGCCAAGGTACAAGGGTAGATACCTCTAACACTGCCTGTAGTCTCTGATTTGCACCAAGACTTTTCTCCTACACTGTGTTCCAAATATTAGTATAGATTAGACTGTAGAATCTAGTTCATCTTGTATATTGTTACATACTAGCTGTTGGGATGGATTTTACAGAGATGTATTCCCTGCCCCAATGGAAAGGTTGATCCTGAGCCTGCTAACTCCAAATTTGGTTGCTGGGTGTAGATAATATGCTGGGAGCAGCTTTAATTGGTACAGAGTGGAACCTCAGCCCACAATGAGAAGTCCTGCCCTGAGCAGCTACCGGCCAAAGAAATGGGTGAGAAAGGTTTTAAACAAGCAAAATTGTGTGAATTTGATTTACAAGGCAGCACTACTCTGATGTAAATACATTTATACTCTTCAGAAAATTTGTTTTCGTATGTTCAGTTGAAATAAATGTCACCGAACCAGCTATTCTCTGAGCGTGGAACAAAATTTGTACGGTTATCATGTCATAAACAGGCCACTTCTCTTACAAACTCTCTCAACATAGAAAATAAGCAGTTAATTTCTTGCTTTGTTTATAATGTGCTTTTCACAGCACCAGTCGTTGCTTTGCAGTTCAACTCAGTTCTTACACAAGAGTTTTCCAAACTTTATCACATGGTATGCTCTAAACAAGAATGAATTAGATCTTGAAAATGCAAGTAATAATGTAGACTTCCAAAAAAATCTGAACAATATTCAATAGCCTGCCCAAGTGTTCTCTGATTTAAATTCATCATTAAAAGAACAGACTGCTCATGGAAAGATGCCAACTGAATAAAACTTAGGCAAGGATAATACAGAGGAATAGTTCTCCCGATATAGCTTTTTCAAGTTTATTAGTTATTCATTGTCACATATATCTAGAAAGATACAGCGAAAAGTGTTTTGTTACCAAAATCTGGTGCCATTTTGAGTTACAAAAAGAATACAAAGAAATTACATAGAGTTCATCTTCTGTACAAGATGTCTTCAAAAACAGCTTCAGGGCTTCTGCAAGGTGTCTTGGGCCTCAAGGAGTCCCTGCTCTGGGTACAGCAATGACAAAGAGTCCACGTTTCAGGCATACTGCTGCCAAGAGTCCTCCCTCCGCCACAGCAACCAGCCGCCGCTGCCAAGGGCCCTCGCTCCGGGCACTGCCACCATGATAACTAACAACCAGCCCAAATTGCTCTGGCTTCCACATGATGTCAGAAAAGGGGAGAGAGAGCGAGAAGGATGCGGCTGGCCATCTGGATGAGAGAGATGGATGCGGATGTACCTGGACAGGCTCAGGAGCACGAACACTACCTGCTGTGCTGGCGCAGTTAGTCTGGAATAATAGAGAAGCGCAATTATTTTGACTTTATTTTGTTTTAATACTAGTACCATAATTATGGAATTTGAAAATTCAAATAAATCCGGACAAAAAGAAATAAACCTATTCATGATATAGCTGTAGACGGAAACATCATGATTTCAATTAAAGTTTACTCATTCTATGTTTTCATAGATCAGATTCAGAAAATTTCTGGTTGAATATGTACACAAATTGTCCTTATCAATAATGGACCATATCAATTCCAGGACTAAAACACAGAAACATTACCTATGTTTGAAATATCTTCATTCTTTAAAGCTTGAAATAAAAATACATTGCCTTTCTATCTGTAGATGGCACTCTTGCTTTAAATGTATAGCTTTTGCATTTTACTCTGCCAAATGCAAGTCTGTGTGATGCAACGGAACAGGCAAGAGATAGACATCTTTCAAAAACTCTTGAGACTAATAAAGGTACGTAACAATCAGACACATGAAAATATTGACCAAGAGTCTTCCTTAGACTGGCTCCAAAGAGAGACTGACAGTGGTTGACTGACTAAGCAGCTATGTTGTGATATGGTGATATACACCTTTAAGGAGACTTATCTCAAACTATTGTCTATTACTATCTATCTCAAAATGAAAAGATGTTTTATCCCAATGACCCTTTAGGCAGTCTGAAGCAGCCGTGGTAGAGATAAGATGTATTACATTTGACTTCCAGTGAATATTATCTGTCAAAGTCTTATTCTCAAATTAAGAGGCTTCTTAATTCTTTCACCAATCCTTTGTGATTGGAATGTTTGTTCATAACCAACAGAGGAATGTAACAGGCTAAGTTAGGGTGTATTCAAGCTTTTGTTCAGTTTTTGTCAGTTGTACAAGTGTAAGGGAGAATTTGTACTTAACTTACCAAGAGGGAAACTGAGGGGATCAGGTGAGACACTGATTTTACTCCTTACTTAATTGGAGTTATTTTAATCTGAAAACTGACAGGATTGAGTAGAAGTTTGGTTTCATATTCTGCCTGAAATTATTCCCTATTCCATCACTACCCTGCCTAATCTTGTTGGATTCCCTGTACTCAATCCCCAAATATTGCATTAGATTAAAATTTCCTTCATGAGATCAAGACCTTTCAAATTTCTAAAGCCACTAAGTTCAAACAAGACAAACTAGTCAAAAGTTCAATGGGATCAAGTTGCATGAGCTTTCAGTATTGGATTGCCAGGGCTTGGGAAAAAAAGCCCATGTGCATGCCATTTATTTAAAGAGCAGGTAATTTTTCCCAGAGTGAACAAACTTCTGGGCATGTTTACAAGATGTGGAAATAGCTCCAATCTGTGCAGATCATCTCCTGCACTTAAGGAAACTCTCGAGTTCCTGCCATGAAACCTATGGGCATCCAGCATGCTTTTTAGATAAATTCAGTACCATTTTGGTTGAGTGTAGCTTCACATAACTATTACTGCCCATTAACATTTTTGTGTCTTTTGTTCTGACAGGAAATTAACCAGTTAGTCAACTTTTGTGTCTGGCTTTCTGAAAAACAGTAAAGAATTCTCAACAAAATCGTAAAGATATTTCTCCTATAACATGATAGTTGCGTTCTTGTGCGACATCACGCTATAGAAAATTGTCATAGAAAATTGAGTTATTGGGAAATTGCTATAGAAAATCGTTATACCTGTACAGCAGAAAGTTCACGTTATTCAAACATTGTCCACTATTCATCAATTGCGTTACAGCCGATGAAACACACATTATAGCAGAACTACCTGTGATTAAACATACCAGACCATGAAAGCTGACATGCAACAAGTACAAATGCAATGACTCCAAAAGACTACAAGTGTTATCTTCTGTTATGGAATGTCAATCATTGGCTCAACATCGGCTACTGACATAGATATCTCGTGTCGAGAATGGGGGCTAGTAAGTGCCGAGGACGGATAATCAGAAAGCTGGTTGGAAGACCTGCCTCAGCTCTCTGGGATTTTTTTCCCAGCCATTTTAGAATATATTAGGCCCTCTAATCGTCACCAATCATAACCATCACATCCCTACCCACTCACCCATACTCCTACATAGCAACCATGTTAATTCTATGGCCATTTACCCAGTATCATCAACAGTTGCAGATAATTTCAGAAGGTTAAACAGAAAGGAATATTAAAAAAAGCCTCAAATCATGATAGTTAAACAAACCCTTCAAAAGCATTTCATAAGTTTGTGACTCCCACACTATGGGTTAAGAGCTATACAGTTAAAATGGGGTCAACTGAGCTTTGCACCAAATTTAAATGGCCCCACTGGGTTGAGTGCCTCTCTCTGTGATTTACAGCACTCCAGCCCTTTGCCACTGCAATAGAAATGAGACCTGTCAGAATGTCTTCCTGAGTCTGGGAAAATCTGGCCCTCAGAGTCTTTTTGGTAACTTTGGTCAGTGAGGTTAGCACCTGAGCCATCTGCGGCAAAAATGAAAGAACTGAGGATACTATAAATCAGGGACAAAAATAGAAATTGCTGGTAAAGCTCAGCATCTTGCAGCATCTCTGGAGAGAAATCAGAGTTAACATTTTGGTTGAAGTGCCCTTCCTCAAATCTCTTGTGTTTTCCTATCCCCTCACCTGGCCTTGCTCATGCTCAGTTTTCCATGATTCACCATTTTAAAACCCTTTCAATATTTTCAACACCTCAATGCAAGAGGTGGACATAAATAATCCTTATGCCACTTATGAGAGATGAGTACCTATGGAACATAACTTCGGTTCAACATGCAAATTTCCAGGATAAAGCTGTCAGCAAGGAAAAAAAGTAAGATGTGACAGAATTCGCAGCTGGGTGATGGATCTACAATCATTTCTCAACCATTTTTCTGTTCACAAACATTTCCTAACATCTGCAAGCAGAGTGCACCACGTTTTTAAGAAATGCTGGCTGGCTTCAAGTAATGTCAGAGACAGTTCCCACTTCCTCAAAGATGTATGCAGCCAATTGCTGTATGAATGAAAATGAGTTATCTACACAAATTTCATGTAGTCCCCACAATAATAAGCAGTACCTGCCTCACTCCCTGAAGTATCTCATGTTCTGCTTTTAAAAGTAATACATTTTGAAAAAAATGAATTACCTAAAGACATTTTTGCTGGATTTCTCCAGATAGTCATGTTTGAAGAAAGGCAAGTTGCAAACCCACAGCAAATGTCAACAAAGTGTCACACTTTGTTTTGTTGAAAGGGTATCTATTCTACCTGAATCATTAATTCTGATTTTTATTTTCTCTGCAGATGCTGCCAGACACTTCGAGCGTTTTCAGCACTTTCTGGTTTTGTTCCATTTTACACATTTGGCTTTAATGTATCTGTCTATTCCAGGCAAACTTTCAATTTTCGCATTCAGTCTTCAATTTGAATTTTTCATGTTCTAAAATCTTTGCTAGAACCAAGTCCTTTTATTGAAAAATAAAGCTGTTTATTGATGTTCAGATGTCACATATTCAACCCTAGAGTAATACATAATAGCCTTTCTGTAAGAAGAAAACTCATCAATTTGAAATGTTCACTACTTCCAGCTTTCACTATGTTTTATTTGACAGCAGTTGCCACATCAGCATGATCATCTGACGGCAGCCTGTTGCTCAGATCCTTGCCAAAATAGGTTTGTGACTCCTATCAAACCAGAATGAAAAAGCATTCATTTTTAAATTATGTTTCTCACAGAATCCTCACAGTGCAGAAATAGGCTGTTCAACCCATCTGCACCAACCCTCTAAAGTGCATCTCAGCCACCTACCCTATCCCTGTATTTACCATGGCCAATCCACCCGACTCATGCATCTTCGGACTGTGAGAGGAAACCCTTGCGGACACTGGGAGAACAGCAAACTCCACACAGACGGTTGCTCAAGGTTGGAATTGAACCCAGGTCCCTGGTGCTGTAAGGCAGCAGTGCTAATCACTGAGCCACCCCAGTTCTGTAAAACTACTGTGCCATAAAACAACCAGAATGAATTTCTGCTGAGAATTAAATTTGGAGTAGCATGTGAAGTGGACATAATATCATTTGCTTTGTTTCTGTAGCTGTGTTCTGCTTTAAATTTTTTATTATATTGCCATTGGTCAATCAAAGTCGACTAGCTAACAAATCAATAACCATTTCCTCTGGTAAATATAAATTGGAATGGTCATTTGAAATTTGGTGTTTTTGCATTTGTCCTGGTGAGTGCAAGTCTTAAAGTTTCAGCAACATCTCTTTTCTTCTACCCAAGTTCAGTATTACCAAGCAACTGTTCATAACTGCTATATTAATATAAATGTTAATATTACTATTTTCCACCTTTGTGCACTGCTTTCTTTTCTTTATTCATTTATGGGATGACGGCATTGCTGGCTGGGCAGCATTTATTGCCCATCCCTAATTGCCCAAAGGGCAGTTAAGAGTCAACCACATTGCTATGGGCCTGGAGTCACATGTAGGCCAGACGAGGTAAGGATGACAGTTTCCTTCCCTGAAGGACATTAGTGAAACAAATGGGTTTTCCCCGACAATCATCAATGGATTCATGGTCATCATTAGACTCTTAATTCTAGATATTTTATTGAATTCAAATTCCACCATCTGCCGTGGCAGGATTCAAACTCAGGTCCCCAGAATGTTATCTGGGTCTCTGGATTAACGGTCCAGCAATAATACCATCATCGCCTCCCACTAATATTTAGTGGACTCTAGGCTAGACATGAATGGAGTGAAACTGGACAACATGAAAGAAAGAATCTGTTAAAATATTACACCCGATGTAATGACAATGGTGTCAAGAAGCATTCAGCTCTTGATATTTTCTAATCAACCTGTTCAGAGATGTTACTAGTCACAGGCTGCCTGACTCAGAAGTAGGGAAACTACCATTACACCACAATTTGTTAGAAAATCAATCATCTTTACAAAATGTGTTGGCCATTTTCTGAGAGAATGGTTCGTGCAATTGATATAACCTGACTTCACCCCTGACATTTTATTGACTGAAAATAAATAGAGTGATTGCCAGCACAGCTCTTAACAGTTTTTATAAGGATGTGCATATCATGCTGACAGTTAGATCAACTGAAATGGAAATCACCAAAACATTGTTAGTGAAAGACAAACAAGCACTATAATAATATGAATGGAATTTTATGATTACCATTGTTGTTTAAAGTTTGTTTACTAAGAAGTTTATAATTATCATATTATTAAAAGAGACAAAAATCTGGGTGATCTGGTGAAACTCTGTTTTGAGGCACTTCTACAGAGAAGGTGTTTAAGTATGTGGTCACTTGTCTTGCTTCCTAATGTTAATTATTCCACCTTATACAGCAGAGATCAAAGTTCTGTCAGAAGGAAACATATCCCAAGTTTATTCTTTCTTCAGTTCAACTGGTTGGCTCAGAGTAGGAATAATGGAAAAATTGGGACATCAGGACTTAAGATGCAGTTAGGATGTTGGGCGGAGGGTAATTGAGACACTGGGATGGGATGAGATGACAATCTAGAGTGAGCACTGACTGTTAGTGGCAATTGCTTTTAATGTGGATCTGTGAGGAGCACTCCTGGTTCCACTTCGAGTAAGTACCTTGTAAGATACCTTTTTGGTGATGACAGAGGTCAACCCCTTTAACAATTGCCTGTTAGACCTTAAGACCATAAGATATAAAAGCAGAATTAGGTCTTTCAGCCCATCAAGTCCGCTCTACCATTCGATCATAGCTAAATATTTCTCAATCTCCATTCTCCTTAACCCCTGATCCCTCTACCAATCAAAGAACCTATCTATTTCTGTCTTAAAGACACTTAATGACTTTGCTTCCATGGCCTTCTGCAGCAATGAGTTCCACAGAGTCACCACCCTCTGTCTAAAGAAATTCTTTCTCATCTCCGTTCTAAAGGGTCACCCCTTCATTCTGAGGGTGTGCTCTTGAGTCCTAGTCTCTCCTACTGGAAAAACATCTTCTCCACTTCCACTCGATCCAGGCCTCTCAGTATTCTGTAAGTTTCAATCGGAAGCCCCCTCATCCTTCTACATTCCACCCAGAGTCTTCAAACACTCCTCATATGACAAGACCTTCATCCCCGGGATCATTCTTGTAAACCTCCTCTGGATTCCCTCCTATACCAGCTCATCCCAGTTTAGGAATGGAGCCTAAAACTGCTCCAATATCTAAACGCACTCTGTCCAGATCCTTATTCAGCCTCAGCAGTACATACCTGCTTGTATTCAGGCCCTCTCGAAATGAATTCTAACATTGCATTTGCTTTCCTAACTGCCAACTGAACCTGCATGTTAACCTTAAGAGAATCCTGATCTAGTATTCCTAAGTCCTTTTGTGTTTCAGATTTCTGAAGCCCTTCCCCACTTAGAAAATAATCTCCGTCTTTATTCTTTCTACCAAAATGAATAATCTCACACTTTCAGTGTAGACCTGATTTTCCTGAATATAGTTGGCCAATACTCACAACTTGCAGCAAAATCTTCACACCAGTGCCTAAAAATGTTGGTTACCTTACCTGTTCAATAGTAATATTTCAGATCGTTCTCCCAATATGCAGAACAAAAGAAAAATTGTTTCAGAGGTTGCATCTTGTTTAAGATATGCAGCTTCTGTTTATTTGATGCTGATCCAGCATAAAATCCTACTGTGCTCTTCATTGATGAGTGCTCATAAACACTGAAAAACATGTGGGATGCACACGTCACAGTGGAATAAGTCCAAGCCAATAAAATGGTTAAACCTCTCACATATTCCATTTGTCAAATAACCTTAAGTTAAAAGCAACACCATTGGCTTTGGTGCAAGAGAAAATGTTTGGAGTTTTAATATTTATGTTCAGTTCATATTTTAAGACAATGTAATTCTTCCGTTGTCGACAGGGCCCTCAATCAGGTCCGACCCATCTCCCGCACTTCTGCCCTCACCCCTTCTCTTCCTTCCCGCAACAGCGATAGGGTTCCCATTATCCTCACCTACCATCCCACCAGCATCCACATCCAGAAGATCATCAGACGCCATTTCTGCCACCTCCAGCAAGATGCCACCACCCGACACATATTGCCCTCCCCTCCCTTGTCCGCCTTCCGCAGGGACCGTTCCCTCCGGGACACCCTGGTCCACACTTCCTTCACCCCCAACACCTCCCCACAGCCCTACGGCACCTTCCCCTGTAACCGGCGAAGGTGCAACACCTGCGCGTTTACCTCCTCCCTCCCCAGTATCCAAGGGCCCAAACATACCTTCCAGGTGAAGCAACACTTCACCTGCACTTCCAAGAATCTAATCTAGATAGGGTGGACAGTGGGAGCCTTTTTCCTCGGATGGTGATGGCTAGCACGAGGGGACATAGCTTTAAATTGAGGGGTGATAGATATAGGACAGATGTCAGAGGTAGGTTCTTTACTCAGAGAGTAGTAAGGGCGTGGAATGCCCTGCCTGCAAAAATAGTAGACTCGCCAACTTTAAGGGCATTTAAATGGTCATTGGATAAACATATGGATGATAATGGAATAGTTTAGGTTAGATGGGCTTCAGATTGGTTTCACAGGTCGGCGCAACATCGAGGGCCGAAGGGCCTGTACTGCGCTGTAATGTTCTATGTTCTATGTTCTATGTTCTACTGCATTCACTGCTCACAATGTGGTCTCTTCTACGTTGGGGAAAACGAAGCATAGACTTGGCGACCGCTTCGCAGAACATCTACGTTCTGCTCGCAAAAAAGGCCCTGAACTACCTGTTGCCTGCCACTTCAATGCACCACCTTGCTCCCTGGCCAACATCTCTGTCTCCAGCTTGTTACAGTGTTCCAGTGAAGCCCAGCGCAAGCTGGAGGAACAACATCTCATTTTCCGCTTGGGGACCCTACAGCCCTCCGGACTCAATACTGAGTTCAATAATTTTAAGGCTTCTCCCATGTCCCAGCCCCTCATCCCGCACACCAGGCCTTGTTACCACATAGTTTGCCATTACACACCCCCTGTTGTTAGTCACTAACAGTCCCCATTAACAACTATTCACCCTCCCAGCCTGATCGTTAGCAATTCCTTTGTCTGTCCAACTATCTTTCTCTCTCTTTGGGCTCTATCCTATCATTTACTCCCTACCCCACCCACCTCCCTATTTTCTGCATATAAACTGACGTTTTCCCAGCCACCATCAGTTCTGAGGAAGGGTCACCGGACCCAAAACGTTAACTCTGTTTTCTCCTCCACAGATGCTGCCAGACCTGCTGAGCTTTTCCAGCAACTTTGTTTTTGTCCGTAATTCTTCAGGTATAGCTCTAGTCCAAACCACACAAAGCTTTGTTCAAACCTCTTTAGAAATACCATTGTTCTTCTTCCTTCAATGGAAACATCCCGTTAATCATGCAATGTTACACTGTATTTGCTTAAATATGACCAATTGGCATACATTTCATAACACAGTCCCTAAAAATAATTGACAATCTTTGTGATTTGTTTGGTATCTATCATTAATTTCAAACCTGTGCAGTGAAATTATGCAAATGACTAGACGGTGGTGGTCAGCAAGTATATAAATCACCATGTGCTCAATGGAACACACAGGTTAGGAAGAAGCAAAGAAATGGAGAGATGCTGTTTAAAATGATCCAAACACAAGTGGGTTCAAATATTCTTTAATAGAGTCATACAGCACAGAAACAGATCCTTCAATCCAACTGGTCCATGATGACCAAGTTTCCTAAACTAAACTAATCCCACTTGCTTGCATTTGGCACATATCTTTCTAAATATTTCCTATTCATGTACCTTTCCAAATGTCTTTTAAATATTGTAACTGTACCTGCATCTACCACTTCCTCTGGCACTTCATTCCATGTACAAACCACCTTCTGTAAGGAAAAGATGCCCTCAGGTCCATTTTAAATCTTTCTCCATTCACCTTAAAATATGGCCTCTAGTTTTGAACTCATCCACCCAAGGAATAACACCTTTGCAATTCACCTTATCTATGCCCATCATGATTTATAAACTTCTAAAGGTTATCCCTCAACCTCCTACGCTCCAGTGAAAATAGTCCTAGCCTATCCAGCTTCTCCTTTTAACTCAAAACCTCCAACCCTGGCAACATCCTCATTAATCTTTTCTAAACCCTTTCCAGTTTCACAACATCCCTCCTATAGGAAGGAGACCGGAATTGCACGCAATACTCCAAAAGTGGCCTAACCAATGTCCTGTACAGCCACAGCATGACCTCTCAACTCTTATACTCAATGCACTGTCCAATAACGGCAAGCATACCAAACACCTTCTTCACTATCCTATTTACCTGTGACTCCACTTTCAAGGAACTGGCATCCAGTCCTGAAGAAGGGTAATACTCAAGACACTGACTGCTCCTTTTCTCCAGACACTGCCTGACTTGCTGTGTTCTTCCAGCCTCCTGTTTATCTACCTTGGATTCCAGCATCTGCAGTTCTCTTGTCTCTATCAAAGGTCTCTTTGTTCAGCAACACTCCCCAAGACCTGGCCATTAAGTATATAAATCCTACCGTGATTTGCCTTTTCAAAGTGTAGCACCTCACATTTATGTAAATTAAACTCCATCTGACACTCCTTGGCCCTTTGGCCCATCTGATCAAGATCCCATTGTACACTGAAGTAACCTTCTTCACTGTCCACTACACCTCCAATTTTAGTGTCTGCAAATTTACTAACCATACCTCCTATTTTCATATCCAAATCATTTATATAAATGACAAAAAGCAGTGGACCCAGCACCAATCCTTGTGGTACACTGCTGGTCACAAGCCTCCAGTCTGAAAAACAATCCTCCATCACCCCCCACTGTCTTCTACCTTTGAGCCAATTCTGTATCCAAATAGCTAGATTCCCCCTCTATTCCGTGTGATCTAACCTTGCTAAACAGTCTACCATGAGGAACCTTGTCAAATGCCTTACTGAAGTCCATATAGATCACATCCACCGCTCTGCCCTCATCAATCGTCTTTGTTACTTCTGCAAAAAACTCAAGCAAGTTAATGAGACACGATTGCCCACGCACAAATCCATGTTGACTATCCCTAATCAGTCCTTGCCTTTCCAAATACATGTAAATCCTGTCCCTCAGGATTCCCTCCAGCTGACCACCACCTATATCAGGCTTACTGGTTTATAGTTCCCTGGCTTTTCCTTACCAGCTTTCTTAAATAGTGGTACAACGTTAAAAAACTTCCAGTCTTCCGGCTCCTCATCCGTGGATATCGATAATACAAATGTCTCAGCAAGGGGCCCGACAATCTCTTCCCTCACTTCCCACATAGTTCTAGGGTACACCTGATCAGGTCGCGGGGATTTATGGGTTTAAGACCTGCAGCACCTCCTCCTCTCTAAGATGGACATTTTTCAAGATATCATGATTTATTTCCCCATGTTCTCTATCTTCCACATCCTCCTCCACAGTAAACACTGATGCCAAATGAATTGACTATCATACATTTGCTGTATTTGTACAGTAAATATGAACTGAACTCATCACTGAAAGTTAACTTTGGCTCTTTCAGTCTAATTGTCCTATGACATAGTGATGACTGCCAGTCAAACTTCTGACATTTATAATTAATTATTACAAGTGTACAGTGTCACCTCATTCAGATTAAAACTTGGCAATTTTAAAAACATAAGAATTGTAAATTTAATTTTGTTTATACTTTTCCTTTCTGTCACTTATTTTCTACCTCTCTTTATCCTAAGCTATTTTCGCTTTGTTGCATTGTCTATGTCTGATTTGACTTTGAATTGACACATTCTGGTTTATACTTTCCTCTCAGTCTTTGAGCTGTTAATTTCACAATTGTTCATTCTGATTGACTGGGAACGTGTTAAATTGCTTTACCCGTTCCCTCTAGTCCCAGATGCTGTTTCTCTCACTATTGGGAGCTGTTATCACCTTCCACTTTCACCAATTTATCAGGCGAGCAATGTTTAACGAACCAAGATGCCAATAAATTAACTTGTACATACACTGGTTGATTTTCATTTTGAGAGAAACACTTTCACTTTGTCATCTACTGAAAACAGCATTTCAAACTCCACGTCCAACCAGAGCATTCCTTATTGACATGTTGACCCTAGCCTAGGAGTTTCCATTATAGGGGACAATCTTGAGTAGTGGTGCAAAGGACAAGGTCAGCAAAGGGTTACTAAAGATGGGGGATTATCTAAACCTATAGCTGTGAGCTCCTGTCTATCCTATTGCACCAAACAAGGTTGCTGGCTGAATCACATGCTGCTCACTGGGCTTTTGGTTACTTTTTCCCTGCTTCTTTACTTCCTTAAAACCTGTTGAATGTTTAACTGTTTCCAAATCTGATGAAAGCTTATTGATCTGAAATGTTAAATCTGATCATCCACAGACAGAACATAGAACACAGAACAGTACAGCACAGTATAGGCCCTTCGGCCCATGATGTTGTGCTGAACTTTTACACTAATCCTAAGGTCTAGCTAACCTCCACCCCTACCTTATACTATCATCCATATGCCTATCTAATAGCCGCTTAAATGCCCCTAATGAGGCCAACTCCACTACCCTCTCCGGCAATGCATTCCATGCCCCTACCACTCTCTGAGTAAAGAACCTACTTCTGACATCTCCCCTATATCTACCTCCAATCACTTTAAAACTATGCCCCCTGGTAATAGTTACCTCCACCCTAGGAAAAAGTCTCTGGCTGTCCACTCTATCTATACATCTGATCATTTTGTACACCTCTATCAAGTCACCTCTCATCCTTCGTCGTTCTAAAGAGAAAAGCCCTAAGTCTCTCAACCTTTCCTCATAAGACCTTCCCTCCATTCCAGGCAACATCCTGGTAAATCTCCTCTGCATCTTTTCCAACGCTTCCACACCTTTCCTGTAATGAGGCGACCAGAACTGGACACAATATTCCAGATGTGGCCGAACCAGGCTTTTGTATAGCTGGAGCATAACTTCACGGCTCTTGAACTCAATCCCTCCATTAATGAAAGCTAACACACCATACGCCCTCTTAACAACTCTATCCACCTGGGTGGCAGCTTTCAGGGAACTGTGGACATGAACCCCAAGATCTCTCCGCTCCTCCACACTGCCAAGAATCTTTCCGTTCACCCTGTATTCTGCTTTCAAGTCTGTCCTTCCAAAATGAATCACCTCACAGTTTTCAGGGTTAAACTCCATCTGCCACTTCTCAGCCCAGCTCTGCATCCTACCAATGTCCCTTTGTAACCTAGAACAGCCCTCCGCACTATCCACAAATCAACCCACCTTCGTATCGTCCGCAAACTTACTAATTCGCCCTTCCACTCCTTCATCCAAATCATTTACAAAAATCACAAATAGAAGAGGACCCAGAACAGATCCTTGTGGTACACCACTTGTAACTGAGCACCATGTTGAATATTTTCCGTCCACTACCACCCTTTGTCTTCTAAGGGTCAGCCAATTCTGAATCCAATCTGCCACATTTCCCCATATTCCATGCCTCCTTACCTTCTGCATGAGTCTACCATGGGGAACCTTATCAAATGCCTTACTTAAATCCATGTATACCACATCCACTGCTCTACCTTCATCCACGTGTTTGGTCATCTCTTCAAAGAATTCAATAAGGTTTGTGAGGCATGATCTACCCCTCACAAATCCATGCTGACTATCACAAATCAAACTGTGCCTACCCAAGTGATCATAAATCCTATCTTTCAGAGCCCTTTCCAATAATTTACCCACCACTGATGTAAGACTAACTGGCCTGTAATTTCCGGGGTTATCTCTATTCCCTTTTTTGAACAAGGGAATGACATTTGCCTGTCTCCAATCTTCCGGCACTATACCCGTGGACAGTTTGTGCAAAAAGATCATTGCCAAAGGCCCTGCGATCTCTTCCCTCATCTCCCATAGAATCCTTGGATAAATCCCATCAGGCCCGGGAGACTTATCTATCTTCAACTTCCTCAAAATTCCTAGTACATCTTCCTTACTAACATGCACCTCCTCTAGCCTCCCAGCCTGTTTCACACAGTCCTCCTCTACAACTAGGTCCCTCTCAGTTGTGAGTACCGAAGAAAAGTATTCATTAAGGACCTCTCCTATCTCTTTAGGCTCTGTGCACAAATTCCCTTTACAATCCTTGATCGGCCCTACCCTTTCTCTGGTCATTCTCTTATTCCTCACGTACTTGTAAAATGCCTTGGAGTTTTCCTTGATCCTATCTGCCAAGGTTTTCTCATGCCCTCTTATAGCTCTCCTAAGCCCTTTCTTCAGCTCCTTCCTGGCTAACTTGTATCCCTCTAGAGCCTTTTCCGTTCCTTGTTTCCTAAACCTTATATAAGCATCCTTCTTTCTCTTAACCAGTCGTTCGACCTCTCTTGAGAACCAAGGCTCCCTCACTCGACCGCATCTTCCCTGCCTGCTAGGGACAAACATATCGATCACACGCAGTATGCATTCCTTAAACAATCTCCATATTTCAATAGTGCTCTTCCCTGACAGCATCTGTTCCCATTTTATGTTACCCAGTTCTTGCCTAACAGAATTGTAATTACCTTTCCCCAATTATAAACCTTACCCTGCCGTATGTACCTATCCTTTTCCATGACTATTGTAGAAGTAACAGAGTTATGACTGCTACCGCCAAAATGCTCTCCTACCAACAGGTCTAATATTTGGCCCGGTTCATTGCCAAGCACCAAATCCAAAATGGCCTTTCCTCATGTCGGTCTATCTACATACTGTGTCAGGAATCCTTCCTGAACACACTGGATAAAATCTGCTCCATCTAAACTATTACAACTAAAGTTTCCAATCAATATTTGGAAAGTTGAAGTCACCCATGACTACAACCCTGTGACTTCTGCACCTTTCTAGTATCTGCATCCCAATGTGCTCCTCCACTTCTCTGCAACTATTAGGCAGTCTGTAAAAAATCCCAACAAAGTGACTGCTCCTTTCTTCTTGTTCTTGACCTCAACCCAAACTGACTCTGTAGACATATCATTCTCGAACTGCCTTTCAGTAGCTGCTATACTAGCCCTGACTAGCAATGCCACTCCCCCACCTCTTTTACCACCCTCTCTATTTCTTTTAAAGCATCTAAATCCCGGAACTTCCAACAACCATTCCTGTCCCTGAGTTACCCAAGTTTCTGTAATGGCCACAACATCGTAGTTCCAAGTACTGACCCATGCTCTAAGTTCATCTGCCTAATTTCTGATACTTCTAGCATTGAAGTATATACACCTCAAACCATCTCTGTGTCCACAATTGCGCTTCATCGACTGTATTTCTTTATAAACCACCTCACTCCCTGTTGTGTCTGTTGGAAGGCTGAATACCTCATCCTTTGAATTACAAATCCGGTTTCCCTCCCCCAGATGCTTCCAGATATGATGAGTAGTTCCAGCATTTTCTGTTGTTATTGCAGATTTTCAATATCTGCAATATTTTGCTTTTGTCTCAAAGAATAATTTAGTTCTGCATAAAAAAAACTTTTCTTTTACTGTATGTATTATAATCCTGCAAGAAATCAATTATTGCTTCAATGGGTTCTACTCAACAATATATTTTTACTAGATATTTAAAACGCAGAATGCTATGGGCATTTATTACATTATCTCATTGAGCTGTTCACCCAGATTTTTAGAACTCATTAACTGTATGCCCAGCTTATATCACCTGGATAGAAATAGAGACATTGGCAATTCATTATTGCACTCTCAGTGACGTTTCCTGACCTTCTGTGTCAGTGATAATACCATTTGTTGGTATTGGCCTTGATTTCATCCAACAAAGTAAATTTGGTGATAGCAAAATGGCAGTCTGTTTCACATCTCTTCGAATTTCTATGTCCACGGTAGTCAACAAAAATAAAATGTTGGAAAATTGCAAAGTGGACTGCTAATTTGCTATCACCTGTTTTACACTGTTGAAGAAAGTTAAGATCCACCCCACTGAGAGATACATTTTACTAACAGATAATAGATGAAGATAAAGAAATATTCCATAAATTTGCTTGATCACTTCTGAAGGTTGTTTTTCAGGCTGGAGGTCATGACTAGTGGTGTTCCACAAGGATCCATATTGTGACCTTTGCTACTTGTGATATGTATAAATAGCTTGGATGAAAATGTAGATGGGTGGGTTAGTAAATTTGCAGACGATACAAAGATTGGTGGAGTTGTGGATAGTGTAGAAGGTTGTCAAAGCATACAGCGGGATATAGATCAGTTGCAGATATGGGCAAAAAATGGCAGATGGAGTTTAATCTGTGTAAGTGTGAGGTGCTGCAATTTGGGAGATCAAATGTTAAGGAAAAGCATGCAGTTAATGGCAAGAACCTGAACACTATTGATATGCAGAGGGATCTAGGGGTTCAAGTCCATAGCTCCCTGAAAGTGGCCATGCATAGGGTGGTGAAGAAGGAGTATGGCATGCCTGCCTGTATTGTTCGGGGAATTGAGCACAAGAGTCAGGATGTCATGTTGCAGCTTTATAAAACCTTGCTTGGGTCACACTTAGGGTACTGCGTTCAGTTTTGGTTGCCACATTGCAGGAAGGATGTAGAGACTTTGGAAAGGGTGCAGCAGAGATTTACCAGGATGCCGTCTGGATCAGAGGGTATGAACTATAAGTAGAGGCTAGAAAAAGCTGGGTTGTTTTCTCTGGAGCAAAGGAGGCTGAGGGGAGACTTGACAGAAGTCTACAAAATTATGAGATGCATAGATAGGGTTGATAGTCAGAATCTTTTTCTCAAAATGTCTAAAACTAGGGGGCATGCATTTAAAGTGAGAGGAGGAAAGTCCAAAGGAAATGTGAGGGGCAAGTTTCTTACACAGACAGTGGTAAGAGTCTGGAACGCGGTGCCAGGAGTGGTGGTGGAGGCAGATACAATAGGAGCATTTAAGGGACTTTTAGATAAGCACATGAATATGCAAGGAGTGGAGGGATATGGACCAATGGCAGGCAGAAGGGATTAGTTTAATTTGCCGTCATGTTCAGCAAAACATTGTGGGCTGAAGGGCCTGTTCCTATGCTGTACTGTTCTATATTCTGTATTCTAAGTTAGCAACACAACATCTTTGACAACATTATCCAGGTTCTGTGCTGGCAAGTGATTGTCAATGTCAAGGTAGCTCTTTTTTTAAGAAGCAAATCTGATCAAAAGCTTTGATTTGGACTTCCCCTGATTTTTCGGCTTTGTTTTAACTTTTGCTCCTTTTGAGAGTTTTGTATTTTTAAGACCAGCTATGTTGGTCCATTATTTTAACAGCATTGCTTCCTTAAAGAGAAGCATATGAGTACTTTGATGAGGGCCAGTTTCGCACAGTCCCACAATTCCAATTTGGTACAATTAAAATGGGACTCTCTCATGGTATTTTCATTACACAATCAGTATAAGTAGCCTGAGCCTATTTAAAATTCTCGTGGTGTTGCCTTCTTCAGTGGAGGCACTTGATAAATCCCAGTTAACCTTTGCACAATTTACATTGCTATTAGATAGTTTAAAACAGGATCTTTTCAGTTACATTCATCCTAATGACTCTGAAGTACAAACATACTAAAACTATTAACTTATTGGATGAATTCTGAGAGCCACATAGAATTATTAATTATATCCATCCCAGATTTATTTGTCCTAATTTCATTTTTCATTTGCTTTGCTTAGAATCAAATTGAAGGTGTGCAGAATCTTTAGTGACTATCTCTCCCTAGGTGGGAGCATGTGACGATGAATTCTTCAGGGAATGGTTTTCACCTAATTCACTACATAATCCACTAGGTTACTTGTTAGAATTTCCACAGAGACTTCTTTTGGTATCTCACATTGAAAGCATGCAGGGTTACACTCAGTAAACTGCAGAACAGGTCATACAATACCTTCATTTATCCAACCTTCACTATAAAGGTCATCATGAAGATCCCACACTCTCAATCTCACCCTTCGCCTGAGACATAGTAACCCTTGGGTTAAACTCACCACCTGTCATCTCGCTCTCTAACAAGAGAGCAGTCCAATTATCTTCTGGGACTGTGGTGATTTTACTTACATTTATCCCAAATTTAACAAAACTGTTTCAAGTGTAATAATCTCATAAACCTTACAATTGTAACGTATTTCAATAAGACATTTTGTTCCTTATCCATCTGACATTTACTTTTGTTGCAACTTAACAGGAAACAGAGAGTACCAATGACCAGATGTTTTTCAGTCTGAAAGCAGGTATGTAATAGGCCAGGGATCGATATTATACACAACCCAGACAACTACGTATAGGGCACAATTTCAAAATTTGTAGAGGACACAACTTGCAAGCATTGTGAATGTGAGGAGTATAATGATAAAGGACATAGATAATTTGGCATCATGGACAGACATTTCTTTCTCTCTATTCTTGTATGGGATGTGGTGACTACTGGCAAGGCTGGCATTTATTGCTTAGCCCTAATTTCTCATGAACTTATTGGCTGCCTAGAGCATTCCAGATGGCAAATAAGAATCAACCTCATTACTATTGGAGTCACATGTAGACCAGACCAGGTAAGGATGGCAGATTTCCTTCCCTACAAGCCATTTGTGAGCCTGATAGGTTTTTACGACAATTGACAATGGCTTTATGGTCATTATTACTGACACTAGCTTTCAATTCCAGATTTTATGAATTTGATTTTAAATTTCACCAGCTGCTGTGGTGGTGGTTCAATTAATGTCCCCAAAGAATTTGTCTGATTTGTCAAAGTAACACTCCACTATCTTCCTGAAATGGGAGGGGAGATTTAATGCAGAGAAGTATGAAGTGATTTATTTTGGTAGGAAATGCAAGGAGAGACAATATAAAATCAAGGTTGCAATTCTAAAAGTGGTGCAGAAGTAGAGGCAGAGATAGTAGGAACTGCAGATTCTGGAGAATCTGAGATAACAAGGTGTAGAGCTGGATGAACACAGCAGGCCAAGCAGCATCAGAGGAGCAAGAAGGCTGACGTTTCGGGCCTAGACCCTCCTTCAGAAA
>NC_063339.1:33676286-33714083 GCF_021869965.1 Rhincodon typus | reverse complement strand
CTAGGCCCGAAACGTCAGCCTTCCTGCTCCTCTGATGATGCTTGGCCTGCTGTGTTCATCCAGCTCTACACCTTGTTATCTCAGAAGTAGAGGCACCTGGGGTGTATGTGTTCAAACCTGCTTGGAGAAGGAAAGATTGAGAGAAGATTTGCTGGAGGTATTCAAAATCATGATGTGTCTTGGCAGAGTTATTAGGGAGAAATTGTTTTCCCATTTGTGGAAGCATTTAGAACCAGAGGACACCAATTTAAAGTGATTGGCAAAAGAAGCAATGGTAAAATGAGGAAAACCTTTTAATGTAAATGGTTAAGATTTAAAATACATGAGAAGAGTAAAGGAAAAATGTTCAGGGCTATAAGGAGGAAGTGTAGAATCATACAGCATGGAAACAGGCCCTTCGGTCCAACCAGTCCATGCTGAACATAATCTCAAAATAATCTAGTCCCACCTACCTGCTCATGATCCATATCCCTCCAAACATTTTCCATTCACGTATTCATCCAAATGTTTCTTTTAAATGCTGTAATTGTACCCACATCCACCCCTTCCTCAGAAAGTTCATTCCACATGCGAACCACCCTCTGTGTAAAAGATTTGCCTCCCATGTCTATTTTAAATCTCTCTTTTTTTTTCTGCAAATTGCTTTTGCAGAGAACCAACATAGATACATTAAGTCAAATGATCTCCTTCTGTGCTGTAACCATTCTATGATTCTGTCTGCAATATTTTAAATTAATCCACTGTACTGCAACTAACATTCCTTAGCTAAACTTTGTATTTATAGATTTACAATAATCTATAATGTTTTGTGAAATGAGTGCTATTTTCTTTTTTTTTAGGAATAGTATAAACAAGGAGTGGAACTCCAGGGGTCAGTACTTCCAGAGAATGATGTTATTCCCAAAAGCAGTTTTCAGCTAACTAGCGCCATTAATGCCATGGCCACAAACTTTACTTAAAGGTGTCAGCTTGAGCTGGCTCAATACATAGCCTTTAGCTGTCTGGGAAGGTTACTGGTTTGGATTCTACTCCATGACTTAATTCAGGAAATGGTTCTATCCAGCAGTGAGTGTGTGCTGCCTTGTTGGAGTTGTTGTCTGACAGATAGGACATGAAACTGGAGAACTATCTGACTATGTAACAACATGGTAAAAATCGCATTGCCACATCTAAAGTAAATGAAGGAGTTTCTCTAGTTACTTATCCAACATTCTTCCATTGATACACTCTCAAAGTAAAGAATGACAGGTTATTCATCAAATTGTTGTTTGTGGGGGTCTTACTTGAAACAAAAGAGGCTGCTGTGTCTTTCTATAACATGATAACATTATAATGTGTCATATGATCAGACATTGCATGGTCAGCTATTATTTGGTCAGAGCATCATGTGATCAAACTTTCAGAAATGGTGACAACCAGAGTTGGCAACCCTAGTTTGGAAATTCGACAGTTCAATAATGTCATTACGGTGAAAACATAGTTCTGTTTTTATATCTTTAGATTACACAGAGTTTATAATCTTAAAATGGCTAGGACGTTTACTGAGATGGATCCCGTGTATCAGCTGCTGTTTAGAAAATGACTGTAAAACATACAAAGAAATAATTGATGCCAATGCCACATATGAACTTCTGCTTGTGCCTTGCAGCCCTGGCCCCAGTTAACCTGAGAGATTTTCAGATTTTGCTTTAGGCAGTGAGCTTAATTGGCAGTTTCACTTGATCTTTTATTTGCTCGCAGCCCTTGCCAACAACAATTAGAAGTGCTTATACTTCAAACTCAAGAGTACAACCATTCAGGTTCTGGCTTGTTTTGAGCCAACTTCATGTACTTTAATAACAACAGTCAACCACCAGCTGACACTGCTACACCCCTCCCCAAAAAGAAATTCATCCAGAGTCTCCAAAGTCTGAGACATGAAAATGGGCTCACCCAGGAAATACGTTTGGAGGTATTGACACTGGGTAGGCCACTTTGAGAATACTGTGTTCAATTCTGGTCTTTCTGCTATAGGAACGATGTTGTTAAACTTGAAAAGGTTCAGAAAAGATTTATAAGGATGTTTCCGGGATTGGATGGTTTGAGCTATAGGGTGAAGCTGAATAGGCTGGGGCTATTTTTCCCTGTACCGTCGGAGACTGAGGGGTGACCTTATAGAGGTTTATAAAATCATGAGGGGCTTGGATAGGGGGAATAGCCAAGGTCTATTTCCTAGGGCAGGGGAATCCAGAACTGGAGGGCATAGGTTTAAGGTGAGAGGGGAAGGGCTTAAAAGGGAAATGAGAGGTAACTTTTTCACACATGTATGGAATGAGCTGCCAGAAGAAGTGGTGGAGGCTGGTACAATTACATCATTCAAAAGACATCTGGATGGGTACATGAGTGGGAAGAGTTTAGAGGGATATAGGCCAAACACTAGAAAATGGGACTAGATCAGTTTAGAATATCTCTTCGGTGCAGACCAATGGGTTTTTTTCTGTACTATACAACTCCATGACTCTTTTATAAGCCTTTTATCTTTAGCAAACAGGGTTAAGGAAAATCCCAAAGCCTTTTATCTTTAGCAAACAGGGTTAAGGAAAATCCCAAAGCCTTTTATTCATACATAAGGAACAAGAGGGTAACTAGAGAAAGGGTTGGCCCACTCAAGGACAAAGGAGGGAAATTATGCAAGGAGTCAGAGAAAATGAGTGAGATTCTTAATGGGTACTTTGCGTCGGTATTCACTGAGGAGAGGGACATGATGGATATTGAGGTTAGGGATAGATGTTTGATTACTCTAGGTCAAGTCAGCATAAGGAGAGGGGAAGTGTTGGGAATTCTAAAAGGCATTAGGGTGGACAAGTCCCCAGGTCCGGATGGGATCTATCCCAGGTTACTGAGGGAAGCAAGAGAGGAAATAGCTGGGGCCTTAACATCCTTGAGAACGGGTAAGGTCCCGGAGGACTGGAGAATTGCTAATGTTGTCCCTTTGTTTAAGAAGGGTAGCAAGGATAATCCAGGTAATTATAGATCGGTGAGCCCGACATCAGTGGTGGGGAAGCTGCTGGAGAAGATACTGAGGGATAGGATCTATTTACATTTGGAAGAAAATGGGCTTATTAGTGATAGACAGCATGGTTTTGTGCAGGGAAGGTCATGTCTTACCAACTTGATAGAATTTTTTGAGGAAGTGACAAAGTTGATAGATGAGGGAAGGGCTGTAGATGTCATATACATGGACTTCAGTAAGGCATTTGATAAGGTTCCCCATGGTAGGCTGATGGAGAAAGTGAAGTTGCATGGGGTCCAGGGTGTACTAGCTAGATGGATAGAGAACTGGCTGGGCAACAGGAGACAGAGAGTTGTAGTGGAAGGGAGTTTCTCAAAGTGGAGAACTGTGACCAGTGTTGTTCCACAGGGATCTGTGTTGGGACCACTGTTGTTTGTGATATACATAAATGATCTGGAGGAAGGTATAGATGGTCTGATTAGCAAGTTTGCAGATGACACTAAGATTGGTGGAGTAGCAGATAGTGAAGAGGACTGTTGGAGAATGCAGCAGAATATAGATAGATTAGAGAGTTGGGTGGAGAAATGCCGGATGGAGTTCAATCCAGGCAAATGCGAGGCGATGCATTTTGGAAGATCCAATTCAAGAACGAACTATACGGTAAATGGAAAAGCCCTGGGGAAAATTGATGCACAGAGAGATCTGGGTGTTCAGGTCAATTGTAACCTGGAGGTGGCAACGCAGGTGGATAAAGTGGTCAAGAAGGCATACGGCATGCTTTCATTCATCGGACGGGGTATTGAGTACAAGAGTTGGCAGGTCATGTTACAGTTGTCTAGTACTTTGGTTTGACCACATTTGGAATACTGCGTACAGTTCTGGTCGCCACATTACCAAAAGGATGTGGATGCTCTGGAGAGGGTGCAGAGGAGGTTCACCAGGATGTTGCCTGGTATGGAGGGCGCTAGCTATGAAGAGAGGTTGAGTAGATTAGGATTATTTACATTAGAAAGACGGAGGTTGAGGGGGGACCTGATTGAGGTCTACAAAATCATGAGAGGTATAGACAGGGTTGATAGCAAGAAGCTTTTTCCCAGAGCGGGGGACTCAATTACTAGGGGTCACGATTTCAAGGTGAGAGGGGCAAAGTTTAAGGGAGATATGAGTGGAAAGTTCTTTACGCAGAGGGTGGTGGGTGCCTGGAACATGTTGCCAGCGGAGGTGGTAGAGGCGGGCACGATAGCATAATTTAAGATGTATCTAGACAGATACATGAATGGGCAGGGAGCAGAGGGATACAGATCCTTGGAAAATAGGCGACAGGTTTAAATAGAGGATCTGGATCAGTGCAGGCTTGGAGGGCCGAAAGGCCTGTTCCTGTGCTGTAATTTTCTTTGTTCTTTGTTCTTTGTTCTTTGACTCAAGGGGAAAGAAACGTTTTAGAGGATTGATGAAAACCAGCTCTTTATTGAGATCTGAAAGCTAAGTATCGGATTTCTATTTAAAATTAAAAAATGCAAATCAGCAGGTTATTTATTCAGAATCCGTCAGCCTCCAAAATGACAGATCGGAGTTCCACATAACTGATCTTACTTAAGTACATCTATTTCCTGGTTTACTGAAAGTAATACCAGTTAATGGAGAAATGAAGGTACTGGCATTTGCACTGACTGTGCCCTTGAACTAAACAAACATAAATCAAGTAGAGCTTACCTTTGTGCAGTGATTTGACATTAAAGCACATGAAACATTTATTACATTGTATTATTTTAACAAAAATGTGTTTATATATGTATGCCAAATAAAAATTATATTGAGACGAAGTGAGAAGATACGAGAGTCTGTGAAGTAATTTGGCAAGCTGATGAACCCAATAAGAGAACTGACATTCAATATCAACTGCTGCCTGAGATATTTATAACATCCTCGTCATTCTAACTGTATTACAATATTTGGAACTCAGACAGCACTCCAGTTAAATTCCAATGCAGACCGCTATAATAGTTAGAGTGTAGTTGAACGCAGCATTTCAATTGACAACTACGTATGCCAGTTTGGCAAACAATTTGCACATTTAGTACAGTGAAATAAGCACAGACTGCTAGGTAAATTTTAGTAAATTGACATAACTTTGAACCTTTGGGTATCAGACAGTTGAACCCAGTTTACCATGAGCAGCTAGGTAGAAGCGCTTGAGCTTTGAATGGAGAAGGAATGATTGATTGCTTTAGGCCAAAATAACTGGTGTATTGTTCTGGTCAATGCACAACATATGCTGAAACTGATTTTATGTCGACAGCTTAAATGTGTTTGTGTTTTCACTACAGTGGTGTAAAATTGAAATGTGTGTATGTGTAAATTGCTAGAGCTATTATTAATGTTACAACTTTTATTCCAGAATTGTCATTTTTAATCATTTTCTATTCAAGATATAAACATTAGATGTTCTCCAAAGAGCATAGCCCAAAATATTCCAAGCTGCCTTCCTTGCAAAAAATTGTGTTATCACAACAGCAGCTCCTTATTTGTGAAAGTTGGAATCACATGGAACAACATCCATGAAATTCCAGATCTCCTCCAACTCTTCATGGCGAGTAAATTCAAAGCTCCTCATCCACAAATCGGAAAACATTGAAGATCTTTCTTGGTTGTAGGTTTAAGCTGTATAACTGTGCCATGAAATGGATAGTTAGCACACACCCAGAAGTAAATATTTCACTCAATGGGCATGTGTCCTGGTGACAGTGATAGAATAAATTTAAACTGCTTACCTCTGTGTTAGATGATGGTGAGTTCAAGGATGGATTGTTACCCTCCTGGAATGGTGTGGACCATTGCAAGAAAGACCATAGGCCATAAGACCATGAGACCTAGGAGCAGAAATTAGGCCATTGAATCTGCTCTGCCATTCAATCATGGCTGATAAATTTCTCAACCCCATTCTCCTGCTTTCTCCCCATAACCCTTGATCCCCTCGACAATCAAGAACATATCTATGACACGCAAACAGAAGTTGCTGGAAAAGCTCAGCAGGTCTGGCAGCAGAACCTTCTGAGGAAGGGTCATCGGACCTGAAACGTTAACTCTGATTTTCTCTTCACAGAAGCTGCCAGACCTGCTGAGCTTTTCCAGCAACTTCTGTTTTTGTTCCTGATTTACAGCATTCGCAGTTCTTTTGGTTTTTATTATCTCTGTCTTAAATATATTCAATGATCTGACCTCCACAGCCTTCTGAGGCTGTGAATTCCAAAGATTCACCACTCTCTGGCTGAAGAAGTTTCTCTTTATCCCTGATCTAAAAGTTCTTCCCTTTACTCTAAGGCTGTACCCCTGGGTCCTAGTCTCTCTTACCAATGGAAACATCTTCCCAACATCCACTCTGTCCAGACCATTCAATATTCTGTAAGTTTCAATTAGATTCTCCCTCATCCTTCTAAACTCCATCAAGTATAGACCTAGAGTCCTCAAATGTTGCTCATATGTTCCTGGGACCATTCTCATGAACCTCCTGTGAACCCACTCCAGGGCCAGTACATCCTTCCTGAGGATCTCCAGCACTGTCCTCTTTTTAGCAGAGGATTACTGGATGCCACTACAGCCTGTAGAAGGGAAGGAAATAGTTGTCCAAGATGGATAAAGAAAAATTGTGCCGTTTAAGATTAAGTTAGCCCTGGTGGTAATGGGAGAACTGTGCAGCCCTGCACAGTGAATCTCTCCATTCCCATGTGACTGGTTGTAATTTCCCCCAGCTAACTCAAGAACGTACATTTCATATGGAGTGTGGAGCCTGATGTCTGCTGCCCCTGTAACCAGTCCTGGCACATTTGGCCTGGTTGTATGCCAATTTCCCTTGCAATGAGACAAAGGTAGAGATTGAATATGATGCATTTGGATGGAAGAGCCATTAACAATGATGCAGGAACAGGAGAGGTGGTGAGGTGCCCCCAGCGACTGGGTAAGAAGCACAGAGTGCAGGCAAGGTTAGCAATTTGGGAGGATCTGGTGGATGAAAGTCATTCAGCATGCAACAGTGACAGTTCTAGCCCTTGAGCTTTGGTGAAATGTGTGTGCAGCATCAACATTACAGCGAGTGGTGGCCCTATGAGTGTATGGTAACAGAGAGAAGATGATGTCAATTGCAGAGTGGAAAAGATCATTGACTTACTTCCTGCAATGTTGTACATTCCTTTTTACCTGAGACATATTACTGACACGGGATGTTATCTCATACCAGGCTGCTGAGTCTCCTGGCCTCCTCTGGTGGTCAACAGAATAAAGCACTGCTTCCTCTCAACAACTGCATCCAGGACCCCATCAGTAAAACAGAGTGCCAATGCCCCTTCCTGACCATGACTTAAATTATAATGGTTGAGCAACACAGTGGGATGGGCAGCTCCTAGCTTGCAGCTTCTGAAGTGGTGAGAAGCTGGACTCTAAATACAGCACCAGATATGGCATGAAGGCTGAAAGACCCTGACAGACCTGAGCACCTCTGACTCTCTTGCCACATGTGCCATAAGAAGGACACCACAGAGCCCGATTGCATATCTAATGAGGTGAAGAAGAGTGAAGATTACATGAGTAAAGTCACTCTGAGCCATGGCAGACAAGTATCTATGGATCTCACTCAACAAAATACTTTGCCTCAAATTAGAAAAATTCAGTCCAAGTCTCACTCCAGAGATTTAAACTGATGATAGCAGAACAGCTATTTATAACAAAACGTGTTTTGAGACTATCACATTTTGTTTGATAATATTATTACAAATGTTTATGAAGAAATGATTATTCAGATTAATACAGAATATTCTAGATCAGGAATATCCGAAGAAGGGTCACAACCCGAAAAGTCAGCTTTCCTGCTCCTCTGATGCTGCCTGGCCTGCTGTATTCCTCCAGCTCCACACTGTGTTATATTTATATGTGAGTGTGTTTTGTGTGTGCATTTTGGGTTATTTAAAGATGTGATCATTAATCTTTCCATATTACAAGTTATGTGTGTCAATCAGTTCTATATCTTCATTGAATGCATTTTGTTTTATAATAAATCAATAATTATATGGTTGTAAGGAAAATCTTGGTTGAAGCATCTTTTCTTGCTATGTTCAAAGTCGAGAAAGCATACAATTGTCAATATAAAAGCCACAACACACCTTGTTAATATTCAATTTCCTATCCCACAAAAGCAGAGAACAAGCTTGATATTGTGAATTCTGGAAATCAGAGTGGGCACCTGACAACCAGAGTGGGTATCACTGGCTGTGAGGAGCTTCTATGCTGCTCAGTATCAAACAGCATCTCAGGGCATGATCCATAGCTACCAGCTGCATGCGCCCCTCATCCACAGACATGGGCATTCAACATTTACTAACCCTTCTTGATCCTCATGGCACTTCTCGGCTTAGGAAGCACAGACCTGCACAGGAGGGTGAACCAGCAACAAGCATTGAGAAGCTGTTGTAAGGACAGAGGGATTTACAGATTAAACTAGGTTGCATTGCAAGGTTCCTCACACTATCCCATAGTGCTCACTCCCGGCATGCTCACAATATCCATTCCTTGTCTCATCTTGGCTTGCTGCGCTATGATTGCTAATGTGTAGGTGCTTTGTACCAGAGCCAAACACAAACAGTAATGACCTATTGATGTGCTTTTCTTGCATATACAGGCAGACATGGGACATGTGCTTGTCATTAGGGAACATCACACCAAACGTGTCAACCTAACACCTATAGCATGTGCCAGCTCCCTGCATATTTATTCAAACAAACAGCCATGTCAGAAAATGTGTGAATCTAGACCCCAGTCCAGTCAAGGGAAGGATCTGCTTAGTACAATCAGTCACTGACACAGTCTGCACACAGTCCAAACTTACTTTCAAGGCATCTGTCCAACTACACTTCAGGCAGTGGGCAACAGTCAGTCCTGTCATGCCAGTCCAATGCCAGTATGCCAGTGGTCAGGAGAATCGTACACCACCAATGGAGGAGCTGCAAACACAGAGTTAGTTACAGGTTAGTTACATCTAGGGGCTGCTCACAAAATTCAGTCAGAGGCCTGGGCTGAATGCAAACTTGTGGGAGCAGCCATTGATTGTGCAGGGGAGAGCCTGTGCAAGGGAAACTGTTTGGGCAAAGGGAAGATTATTGCTAAAGAGTGAGGGAATCAAGGCTGATGGGGGAAACACAGAAGCAGATGTAGAGGTGAAAACAAGGGCAATGATAGGGGAAATGCAGGGAGTATGGGGTTTGGGTAGAACAGCTTTGGAGGACATGGTAAGCTGCACGGGGGTGTTATTTATTGACAATGATCAGCACTCATGGCCTCCAGAGAAGGAGTGTAGAAGTCCACTGAGGGCATCATGAAGATGTAATGTCAAGGTTTAGGGAGCAGGGAGGATAGTTTCAGATGAAGTTCAATATGGTAGGTTTGCTGCGGATGGTAAGAAATGGACTGCCAGGGTACGCATGGGAAAAGTGGGCGTGGAGGCTCTGGGAAAAATACCTAGTGACTAGGTGGGGCTCTTGCTGATGGTATCCCTCACAACCTGTGTTCCCTGCTATCACTTGTCATTCTTTAGATGCAAAATGCAACAACAAAATGGCTGGGGCGATGCCCAGTGCTGGGTGAGGTCAGTTTGATGAGTGAAAGTGCAGGATCCACTGCTGGGAAGTTCATCCAGTATAGCCCAGACAGAGTGTACCACATCATCCTGGAATGCTGTGCTCTGCACAATCAGAGCAGACAACAAAATGAGGTGATAGATACTGAGGAACAAAGAGGACAGGAGCAGTCTGGCCAAGGAGAAGGATAAGGGTGTTGGGGAAAAGGAAGCTTTCCTTGTGATTGGCAGAGATCAGCTGCGTTGGGTACTACAAGCCAGACAAGACCAGACAGACATCTGGTTCCAGTCGATGAAAACAAACCATCATGCAATGTACAATAGTTGCAGACCCTGCTCTAACTCACATACCTCAAGGTTTAATGAAGGCAGTACATGGGGGAAGAGCATCCAGAGGATGGTTCATTCATTTAAATATTTTTTAATGACACTGAGCTTCCCAGCAGTGGATCCTACACTTTCACTCATCAAACTGACCTCACCTGCACTGGGCATCGCCCCAGCCATTTTGTTGTTGCATTTTGCATCTAAAGAATGGCAAGTGATAGCAGAGAACACAGGTTGTGAGGGATACCATCAGCAAGAGCCCCATCTAGTCACTAGGTATTCTTCCCAGAGCCTCCATGTCCACTTTTCCCATGCGTACCCTGGCAGTCCATTTCTTACCATCCGCAGCAAACCTACCATATTGAACTTGGTCGACCAGTTTTCCCAGGCTCCTGAAACCTAGAAGCTGAATTAAGTTAGGGGCATCTTGGGAAGCAAGTGTTTTAAGATAATGTCCCTGCCTCTCACCCAGAAGGCCTGGTTTCAATTCCACCTACTCCAGAGTAGAAAATCTAAACAAGCTATTTTAAGAAAAAGCAAGTGAATTATTATTTTTTTAATATCGCTTTTCCACACAACTGAACATTTTTTCCCTATTACCGAATAATCAATGGTATTTTTTTCACCTATTAACCACCTCCAGCAATTTTCTGATTGGTTAATTTACATGCAAATCCCTTAAAGGGCAATGCAGACCATCAGGGGAAGACGTAGGGAGAGACGGAGTGGGCATCAAATGCCTTAACATAAATTGATCAACTAGAAACACAGGTGATTTAATGGAGCTGATTTAATAGGTGAACATTGCCACAGGTGATATGGTGTTGGAGAAAACAGTTTTTTTGCGTGTGATAGCAATTCCGAACATATAAAGAAAGAAAGCAAGTGCCTTTACAGCATGGCTTGGGAGCTAAGAGGAGAAGAGGGTTTCCCCTGTCAGAATCACCCAGCTCACTCCAAGATTAACCTTTTGCTTTGGATAGGATCACACCTTCCATCATCAGATTTCCGTGGATAAATAAATAAATGCAATGCAATTTATGAGACATCTTGCATCAGAACCTATTATAAAAAGTCCATAACATTACAGTGAATCTTCTGAAAAGAACAGAAAAAAAAAATTTTGCAAAAATCCCCAGGAGTTGAAAGATTAGGCTCTCTCAAATTAGAGCTCCAAAAGGTGCTGACAATAGACTCCTGATTCCTCAAAGCCTGTCCACCATCTACAAGGCTCAAGTTAGGAGTGTTTTGGAATACTCTCCACCTGCCTGGTGTAGCTCCAATGACACTCAAGCAGCTTGACACCATCCCAGTGCTCAATTGATTGGCACCACATCCAACATCTTCAGCATTCAATACACGCACCAGGGATGCTGAGTAGCAGCAGCATGTGCTTTGTACAAGATGCACTACAACAACTCAACAACTTTGAGCAAAATGGCGATGACCTTTATAAGTCTCCATGGAAGCCAGACCATTATCCACAAATTCAGCAGGTAGGTAAGAAGACATTGCTTAGTCTGAAGATCCAGTGTACTACAGGTAGAAGATTCTTGTTTCAGGATGGCAGTAATCTGCCATCATAGACATTCATGAGATTGATGGTCACTAATGTTATTAGTAGATAACGATCTGAGTTAACAGGAACAAATCATCTGCAAGGGCAACTCTGGAGATCAAGGGATATCCAGAGAAGGAATGAACCAAGAACCAGATTTAGTAGTGATGACATCCTCCATAAAGACATCCAAGACATAAAAGATCCTCCAACAGTGAAATGATTTAGAAAGAATAGATTCAAGGTTAATAATCCTCAAGATAATGACTGACCAATCTTCCAAGTTTGAAAAGTGCACAATTGGGAAGAATTATGAAACCTCCAGATCGCCTGAACTTGTGAGGTCAGATACCTGAGGGAAGATGGGTAGCGGTAAATATAAAAGTATTTAAATACCTGAATATACAACATAGAACTTGGAATAGTACAGCACAGTACAGGCCCTTCGGCCCACAATGTTGTGCTGAACTTTTACCCAAAACCTAAGGTCTGTCTAACCTCCACCCCTACCTTATACTTTCATCCATATGCCAAGCTAACAGCCGCTTAAAAGCCTCCAATGAGGCCGACTCCACTACCCTCTCCAGCAATGCATTCCATGCCCCGACCACTCTCTGAGTAAAGAACCTACCTTTGACGTCTCCCCTATATCTACCTCCACTCACTTTAAAACTATGCCCCCTTGTAATAGCTACCTCCACCCTAAGAAAACGTCTCTGGCTGTCCACTCTATCTATACCTCTGATCATTTTGTACACCTCTATCAATTCACCTCTCATCCTTCATCGTTCTAAAGAGAAAAGCCCTAACTCTCTCAACCTTTCCTCGTAAGACCTTCCCTCCATTCCAGGCAACATCCTGGTAAATCTCCTCTGCACATTTTCCAACGCTTCCACATCTTTCCTGTAAATGAGGCGACCAGAACTGGACACAATACTCCAGATGTGGCCGAACCAGGCTTTTGTATAGCTGGAGCATAACTTCACAGCTCTTGAACTCAATCCCTCTATTAATGAAAGCTAACACACCATACGCCTTCTTAACAACTCTATCCACCTGGGTGGCAGCTTTCAGGGAACTGTGGACATGAACCCCAAGATCCCTCTGCTCCTCCACACTGCCAAGAATCTTTCCATTAACCCTGTATTCTGCTGTCAAGTTTGTCCTTTCAAAATGAATCACCTCACACTTTTCAGGGTTAAACTCCATCTGCCACTTCTCAGCCCAGCTCTGCATCCTATCAATGTCCCTTTGTAACCTAGAACAGCCCTCTGCACTATCCACAACTCGACCCACCTTCGTATCCTCCGTGAACTTACTAATCCACCTTATCAAACGCCTTACTTAAATCCATGTATACCACATCCACTGCTCTACCTTCATCCACGTGTTTGGTCACCTCTTCAAAGAATTCAGTAAGGTTTGTGAGGCATGATCTACCCCTCACAAATCCATGCTGACTATCACAAATCAAACTGTGCCTATCCAAGTGATCATAAATCCTATCTCTCAGAGCCCTTTCCAATAATTTGCCCACCGCTGACATAGGACTAACTGGCCTGTAATTTCCGGGGTTATCCCTATTCCCTTTTTTGAACAAGGGAATGACATTTGCCTGTCTCCAATCTTCCGGCACTATACCCATGGACAGTGAAGATGAAAAGATCATCACCAAAAGCCCTGCGAACTCTTCCTTTGCTTCCCATAGAATCCTTGGATAAATCCCATCAGGCCCGGGGGACTTATCTATCTTCAACTTCCTCAACATTCCTAGTACATCTTTCTTACTAACATCCACCTCCTCTAGCCTACCATCCTGTTTCACACTGTCCTCCTCTACAACTAGGTCCCTCTCAGTTGTGAGTACCGAAGAAAAGTATTCATTAAGGACCTCTCCTATCTCTTTAGGCTCTGTGCACAAATTCCCTTTACAATCCTTGATCGGCCCTACCCTTTCTCTGGTCATTCTCTTATTCCTCACATACTTGTAAAAAGCCTTGGAGTTTTCTTTGATCCTATCTGCCAAGGTTTTCTCATGCCCCCTTATCGCTCTCCTAAGCCCTTTCTTCAGCTCCTTCCTGGCTAACTTTTATCCCCCTCGAGCCTTTTCTGTTCCTTGTTTCCTAAACCTTATATAAGCATCCTTCTTTCTCTTAACCAGTCGTTCGACCTCTCTTGAGAACCAAGGCTCCCTCACTCGACCGCATCTTCCCTGCCTGCTAGGGACAAACATATCGAGCACACACAGTATGCATTCCTTAAACAATCTCCACATTTCAATAGTGCTCTTCCCTGACAGCATCGGTTCCCATTTTATGTCACCCAGTTCTTGCCTAACAGAATTATAATTACCCTCCCCCCAATTATAAACCTTACCCTGCTGTATGTACCTATCCTTTTCCATGACTATTGTAAAAGTAACAGAGTTATGATCACTACCGCCAAAATGCTCTCCTACCAACAGGTCTAACACTTGGATGTATAAATGTATAAATATTAACTATGAGACCAGAAGTTTGGAAGATATTGCTTAAGGTTATGATTCTGAAAGAGTTAGTAATGAAGTTGCACTAAGCTCCATCCAATCTGAAATGTTATACAATCTTCGCCAGTGAAGAAGACACAGTCTGGCATGAGATGCTGATAGAGACAGATATGTTATTGTTGGCTTCTGACAGTCTTTGTAATTATTCTTAACTTGCCAATGTAACTTGTACCCATTGTCATTAAGCAAGAAACTGTATCTCCCCCAACAACAAACAACCAGTGGATAATACTGCAATAGAATAAGGTCAATGTGCTTCTTCACTCTGCCAGCATAAGTGCCACCATATTTTCTCTAAAACTTCACACTCACTCTATCTCTGCTACTTCACTCAACTCTCACCAAGGCTCATGCTCAGTCAGTTTCACATTGCCTGCAACACCTTCCCTCACTCACTGTCACCTACCCCAACCCTGATTACACTAACCCTGCATGCCCTCTGCACTGCAAGCTCAGCCTCTCGGGACACCTTCCCACTTGCACCAACAGCAACAGCTGTGCCAGTCACTTTCATTTCCCTTAATACCTGCCTCGCTTTCATCCCAGGAGGAAAATAGCTTGCATTAATGTAGATGTGTGCTGGGCTGCCTGATATTCAGCTCCTCACCCCTTATGGGGTGAGCATCTTGGCTCTCATCACCTTGAATGGCTGATTGTCCATTTCCAAGCCATTGAACTGGTATCAGAGGCTGCCCTTGACTTATCTGTCAAGACCTCCGAGCAAAGGCTATCTCCCTTGACTTGACTGAGGCCTGCTGACAACCAGGACAGGTTTCATTCGTTTGTGTCTGTTGTAAACAGCAAGACAAGACAGAAGTAATCTGAACCTGCTTTTCTGGCTAAGGGAGCAAAGTACAAAGGTAATGCAATGCAGGACAGGGATGCTTTGAGTATCCAGGTGGGCTGAGAGTGAGTGAATGCTATGACAGCGAGCAAAAAGCCTAGTGATGCACTCTGGTCCAGTCCTCAAGCTCAGTTCATGTCAGTGACCATCAGCGTCTTTGCCGCAGCATTACAATGATATTTCCCAGTGCAGCCTGAGGAGCAGTACTGAAATGCAGAAGCATTCTGTATGTGTCTCAGTGATAAACCATTGGAGGTTGGCACACTTCAGATGTCAATGTCTGTTGGTGTACGGTGCATGTGGCCGTGCTATGAGATACTATCCAGTGTACAACATGGAGGTCCTTTGGAGTGAGCAGTGAACTGAATTCGCCAGGAACTTGCTCTGGTTTCCATGTCTCATTTTATCAATGGGTAGGTGATGGCCTAGAGTATTATCTTTGGACTATTAATCCAGAGACCCAGGTAATGTTCTGGAAACCTGGGTTTGAATTCCACACAGTAGATGGTGGAATTTGAATTCAACAATAATCTGGAAAAGAGAGTTTAATGATGACAATGAAACCATTGCCAAATGTCAGGGAAAATCCATTTGGTTCACCAAGGACCCTCAGGGAAGGAAACTGCCATCCTTACCTGGTCTGGCCTACATGTGACTCCAGACCCACAGCAATGTGGTTGACTCTTAACTGCCCTCTGGGTAATTAGGGATGGGCAATAAATGCTGGTCCAGCCAGTGAATGCTGCATCTCATGAACGATTTTTTAAAAATGCATATATCTAGCTGGAGAAGCAAAGTGCTATAATTGTTACCATAGGACATTTAAGCAACTCTTAGAAAGGCACATAGATGATAGTAAAATGTAGGGTATGCAGGGTAGTTTGATCTTAGAGTAGGATGATTGGTCGGCACAACTTCATGGGCCGAAGGGCCTCTACTGTGCTGTACTGTTCTATGTTCTATGTTCTATAAGAGGTGTTTCCAGGCAATGCACTGAAAGGAGAAGCAGTTGGTAACATTTCAGCTGGGATGCAGAAATTAACAAGTTAGAAAGAAGAAATAAGGTATGGATAGTAAACTGGTGCCAGTAAAAGTGTCTGAAGCAAAGAACTATTTTTATCTAACATTTAGCATATTATTGAATTCTTTAGTTCTTTGATTATATGTAAGAGGCTAAACTCTAGCTTCAATTTTAGAAAGTCAGAGGTTAGTATGATACAAATATTACAAATTTCAAGCACAATGATGAGTCCAAGGAAAAGGCCAAGCTATTCAATTCAAAATGAAAGGCCTTGTGGAATTTGTTGTTTGAATAGCATCTCTTTTTAAATTTAACTGACAGGATTTGAGAATTTGTGCTGTCTGGTGGAGTTCTGAAATGGAATAAGAAATAGACACACACATTTGCTATGGTAAATAGATTGGATGCCACATTCGTGAGGGTATTTTCACCTGCACAGGGAACAGACAGTATCCAGAACTGCCACGTCTTGACAGTATTTGGAGCTCAGTGCTCCACTGAACATTATTTCTTAACCTTAATCGCAAAGATGAACACATCTTAAGGAGGGGGGAGGACCCTCGTTTATATTATTTAAAGCATTTATCACTTATTTACAGATGAGTGTTTGTTTTGCTTCTAATGGCTGGTGCTAAACATTTGCAAGTGTTGATGCTTCTGTAATTGTTTCAAGTTGCAAATCTCTACAGGAAGTGACGTGGCTGGTACTGAAGAACTTTGTTCTTGATGTTGACCTTAAGTTTCCTCCACAAACCTGTTGTTCAAAGATTTATGTGCATTGCCCCTGAAATATAAGACAAATTGCAGAATAAATGGAAGCTTACTAGAAGATGGAGGAGGAGTTTTTTTTATTCATTTGTGGGATGTGGGCATTGCTGGCTGGCCAACATTTATTGCCCATCTCTAGTTGCCCTTGAGAAGGTGGTGTTGAGCTGCCTTCTTGAACCGCTGCAGTTCACCAACTGTGGGTTAACTCACAATGCCATTAGAGAGGGAATTCCAGGATTTTTATGCAGCAACAATGAAGGAATGGTAATATATTTCCAAGTCAGGGTGGTGAGTGGCTTGGAGAGGAGCTTATAAGGGGTGGTGTTCCCATGTACCTGCTGCCCTTATCTTTCTAGATGGAAGTGGTCATGGGTTTGGAAGGTGCTGTCTGAGGATCTTTGGTGAATTTCTGCTGTGCATCTTGTAGATAATACACACTGTTGCTACTGAGCGTTGGTGATGGAGGGAGTGGATATTTGTGGATGTAGTTCCAGTAGAAGTGGGGAAGAGGAGGCCCACTAGGAAACCATATTTGCCTGGCGTATTCAGGGTACAGATCTCCTACATGAATCTTAACATGGACCAATGTGTGTAAGACATCTGTGCAAGGATATTCTCAGTGAAATAAACTCTTCTCTACAGCAACAACAGACATAACAGGTGGTTGTGAATGTAATTGTGGCATTGAACTTCAAAGCACCTGAGGCTGAAGCATGAGATATTAACAACATCCTACATTTTGCCATCCACTTTCATATCAGGGAGGTCAATGAGATTTTGTATTTAAAGACCGTTCAATACATTTCCTTCTCACTTGCCAGAGACTAACAGGTAGAATGAATGTGCAGCTTCACAAAGATTGCAGTCTTCTCTGAGATGCAAGATTCTATTGTTTTACAAGTATTGCTTGTCAGCTCAGCCTCCTACTGTGATCAAAATAATTTCCAATCCTCAGGGTCCAACTAGTATGTTACCTCAGGCAGGGAATTAAACAGGTCAATTCCTGTTATCCTAGCAGCAATGAGGATACCTTTAATCATTTAATCTAATATAAAGTACTCTCCAAGGTTTAATTTAAAGAGAGAAACCATGGCAGGAGAGCTCCAAGTCTTGGTTTGCTCCTCTCGCTCCATGTGGCAGACTGGGGACAGTTCCAGGCTCCCCGGGCCAGCATGTGTGTAGGAAGTGTCTCCAGCTACAGCTCCTGGAAGTTTCAGAGTTTCAGAACTGGAGCGGCAGCTTAAGACACTGTGGAGCATCCGCGGGGCAGAGTGTATTGTGGATAGCACATAAAGAGAGGTGGTCACACCACAGGCTCAGACTCTGCAGGAATGGATGACCACCAGACGGAGCAAGAGAGATAAGCAGGTAATGCAGGAATCTCCCGTGGTCATTCCCCTGTAAAACAGATATACCGTTTTGGATACTGTTGAGGGGAATGACCTCTCAGGGGAAAGCAGCAGCAGCCAAATTCGTTGCACCATGGTTGGTTCTGCTGCAGAAGGGAGGGGTAAAACATGTAAGAGTCAATTAAGATTCATGTAGGAGAGTCAATTGTAAGGGGAATAGACAAGTGTTTCTGTGGCTACAAATGAGATTCTAGCATGGTATGTTGCCTCCCTGGTGTTAGGATCAAGACGTCTCAGAGCGGGTACAGGACATTCTGGAGAGGGAGGGTGAACAGCCGGTGGATGTGGTACATATTGGTACAAACGACATAAGTAAAAAAAAGGATGAGGTTCTAAAAGCAGAGTACAGGGAGCCAGGAAGAAAGTTAAGAAACCATATCTCAAAGACAGTGATCTAAGGACTACTATCAGTGCCAAGTACTAGTCAGAGTAGAAATGACAGGATATATTGGATGAATGCATGACTGAAAAGATGGTGTCCGGGGAAGGTTTCAGATTTCTGGGGCACTGGGATGGTTCTGTGGGAGGTGGAGCCTGTACAAATTGGACAGATTACACCTGGGCAGGACTGGGACTGATGTCCTAGGGGGAGTGTTTGCTAGAGCGGTTGGGGAGGTTTTAAACTAATATGCCAGGGGGTTAGGAACCTATGTGAGGAGTCAGAGAAGAAGGCAGCAAGGACAAAAACAAAAGGGAGTAAGAAAAGTGATAGGCAGAGAAACCAAAGACAAACAGGGCTATTGAGAAAAATAAGAGTGAGACAAACAATGTTAAAAAGACAAGTTTAAAGGCTTTGTGCCTTAATATGCAAGGCATTTGCAATAAAGTGGATGAACTAATTGTGCAGATAGATGTAAATGGGTACGATATAATTGGGATTATGGAGACATGGCTGCAGGGTGACCAGGGCTGGGAACTGAATGTCCCAGGGTATTCAGTATTTAGGAAGGACTGGCAAAAAGGAAAAGGTGGTGGAGTGGCATTGCTTGTTAAAGAGGAAATAAACATAATAGTGAGGAAGGATATTAATGCTGACAATGTGGAGTCAATATGTGTAGAGTTGATAAATACCAAGGGGCTAAAAATATTAGTGGGTGTAATATATAACCCTCAAATTACAGCAGTGATTTTGGGAATGGCATTAAACAAGAAATTAGAGATGCATGTTGTTTTGGAAATATTGGTGATCATGCATCTTAATCTGCACATTGATTGGGCAAATCAAATTAGCCACAATGTCGTAAATGATGAATTGTATACAAAATGGTTTTCTTGACCAATATGTGGAGGAACCAACTAGAGAGCAGGCTATCTTAGATTGAGTACCGTGTAATGAGAAGGGAATCATTGCCAGTCGAGCTGTACGAGACCCCTTGAGTTGAGTGACCATAAGGTGATAGAATTTATTATCAAGGTGGAGGGTGAGGTAGTTGATTCGGAGTCTAGGGTACTGAATCTTAATAAAGGAAACTATGAAGATAGGAGGTGTGAGTTGACCTTGATAGATTGGGCAGAGTTACTTAAAAGGATGACAGTGGATAGGCAATGGCAAACATTCAAGGAATGCATGGGGAAACTGCAACAATGTTTTATTCCTATCTGGCACTAAAGCAAAATGGGTAAGAGGGCCAATCCATGGTTTACAGAGGAAATTAGAGAGAGTATCCAATCCAATGAAGAAGCATACAGGTTGGCCAAGAAAAATAATATGTTTGAGGATTGGGAACAGTTTAGGATTTAGCAAAGAAGGACCAAGGGATTGATTAAGCAGGGGAAAATACAGAACAAAAGTAAGCTTGCAGGGAACATAAAAACTGACACTAAGAGTTTCTATCGGTGAGTGAAGAGAAAGAGATTGGTGAAGACAAATGTAGGTCCCCTACAGACAGAAACAGGGGAATGTATAATAGGGGACAAAGAAATGGCTGAGCAACTGAATTCATACATTGGTTCTGTATTCACAAAAGAGGACACAGATCAGACATCAGAAATGTTGGAGAATGCAAGATTTAGTGAGAGGGAAGAATTGAGGGAGGTAAATATTAGTAGAGAAATGGTGCTGGGAAAATTGATGGGATTGAAGGTGGATAAATCCCAGGGTCTGATAATCTACATCCCAGAGTACTTAAGGAAGTGGCTCTAAAAATAGTGGATGCATTGGTGGCCATCTTCCAGGACCATGTAGACTCTGGAACAGTCCCTACAGATTGGAGGGTGGCTAATGTCACTCTAATATTCAAAAAGGGAGGTAGAGAGAAAACAGGGAATTATAATCCTGTAGTGGGAAAAATTCTTGAATCCATTATCAAGGACATTATAGCAGAACATTTAGAAAGCAGTGGCAGGATCAGACAGAGTCAGCATGGAAGGAAATCATGCTTGTCAAGTCTGTTGGAATTCTATGAAGATGTAACTAGTAGAGTTGACAAGGGGAAGCCAGTCAATGTGGTATATTTGAACTTTCAGAAAGCGTTTGACAAAATCTCGCATTAGGGATTATTGTGCAAGATTAAAGCACATGGGACTGGAGCGAGTGTATTAAGATGGATAGAAAACTGGTTGACAGAGAGGAAACAAACAGTAGGAATTAATGGGTCATTTTCAAATTGGCAGGCAGTAACTAGTGGGGTGCCATAGGGTTTGGTGCTGGGACCCCAGCTATTCACAATATATATTAATGATTTGGATGAGTGAACAAAATGTAACATCTCAAATTTGGCAGATGATACCAAGTTGGGTGGGAGGATGAACTGTGTTGAGGATGCAGAGATTCTTCAGCATGATCTGGATGGGTTGGGTGAGTGGGCAAATCAATGGCAAATGCAGTATACTTTGGACAAATGTGAGGTTATTCACTTTGGAAGCAAAATCAAGAAGGCAGCTTACTACCTGAATGGCTGTAAATTGGGAGAGGGGAGTGTGCAGCAGGACCTGGTTGCACCAGTCACTGAAGGTAAGCATGCAGGTGCAGCAGGTAGTAAAGAAGGCAAATGGTATGTTGGCCTTCATTGAGAGATGTTTCGAGTATGGGAGTAGGGATGTGTTATTGCAGTTGCACAGGGCCTTGGTGAGACCACACCTAGAATATTGTGTGCAGTTTGGTTTCGATTTTCTATGAAAGGATGTTCTTGTTCTTGAGGGAGTGCAGTGAAGACCTACCAGGCTATTCCAGGGATGATGGGAGTGACATATGAGGAGAGTTTGACTAGGTTAGGATTGTTTTGGCTGGAGTTCAGATGAATGAGGGGGGATCTCATAGAGACTTATAAAATTGTAACAGGGCTGGACAGGATAGATGCAGGGAGACATTCCTGATGGCGAGTGTGTCCAGAACCAGGGCTCACAGTATGAGAATTCAGGGTAGACCATTTAGGACAGTGATGAGGAGATATTTCTTCACCCAAAGAGTGGTGAGCCTGTGGAATTCATTACCACAGGAAGTAGTTGATGCCAAAACATTGAATGTATTCAAGAGGCAGCTAGATATAGCACTTGGGGCAAATGGGATCAAAGGTTATGGGGAGAAAGAAGGATTAGGCTATTGAGTTGGATGATCAGCCATGATTGTGGTGGATGGCGGAACAGGCTCGAAGGGCCGAATGGTCTCCTCCTGCTCCTATCTTCTATGTTTCTATGTTTCATTCTTCAGCTGGCCACAGTTCCAGCTACATTGGAGTCAGCACAGCAAACCAAAGGGCAGCTACTGCGCTATCTGCTATCAATTTGCATACTGTTTTTGTTTTCCTGCACTGTCTGGCTAGATTGTACTTCCTGTGTAACTGAAAGTAAAAAAGGAAATAAGGGTAAAATGAGGGTGCAGGGAGGAGAGGCAAATAAGGTTACGAGTTAACATCATCTGCAACTTGTAAACAAGGGAATGGTATCAGTTGAAGCAGAAGTGGAATATAAAGAGAATTAAGTATGAAAAAATCATCATTGGGCAATGTTTTCAACCCAATTCTGGCCATGCCCTCAGCAATATCTTTTCCAGTAATAGCCAGATGGCCCCAGTTAATTTAAATCTGTTTATACCCAAGTACTTTTTTTAAGGCATTTGGCAAACCTTTTTTTACATCAGGTGTTTTGCCTGAAGCTTTTGAAAAGTCCAACCAGGTTCCATAGATGTTGAGAAAAAGATAGAAATATTGTTTAGAATACTGTAGCAGTTGTGTGTCTTTTATTGTTCCCTGTTACTCGCAGGGCTAGATGATTTTGAAAACTGTATGTTGTATGATACTGCTATCTCCTTGTTCCTTAACTTCTCAATAATTTATTTGTAAATCAAATTAACCATGGTGTTACTTTGCCAAATTCCAGATACAAGGAGGATAAATAGACTACTTTTTCTAAATCCCTGACAATGCTATACATTAAAATGTTTCAAAATCTGGGTTAGTGAAATATTCTTTGGGGCATGAAAGAGTCTGAGACATCAAAACCACAATCAAATCATTAACAAATCTCACAATTATAACAATATCCATTTGGGAGTTGTTTAAAATTAGATTGAGGAGGGTTTCCTTCAACTGTTGGAATGTTTCAGCTGGAATGTAAACATGAGAACACTACGTGGATGATTTCCAGAAAATAGGCAATATGATAATGTGGGAGAATTTAACTTGGAAGTAGGGTGAGTGTAAAATCTGCCTAATGCCATCAGTTTCAGGCCTGAGATACTTTAATGTCTGGACCTCACTTACACTCCACCTGCTGGATACCGACAAACATCCTGCCCAATTTCCAAGGTCAAGATCAATCTTGATACATGACAATATCCGATGGAATTCCTGCTTCCAAGGGGCTCATTGCACAATCATAAATCTGTGGTATCTGTTCACTGCTTTCCATAACATAGGAATTTCCTTTCCTTCTCCAACACTATTTCATTTTGGACAGAATATTGAAGAGAAGCCCATTCCCTTCACATTCTGTAACACAATAACCCTGTAACATTGAAAACAGAGCCTCAGAAAATTTGTGAGCAAGGATGTTAGATTGCATCTGCCAGGAACCTCCACTGCTGACCCCATCAAACATCTCATGGTCAAAGTAGGATTCTCTACGTTATGATGTGAATGCTCAGTCTCAAATCCCTATGGGAAACTGGAAAATGGCATCCTATATCAGCTCAGGTGCAGCATAGATTGGAAAGAAATGCAAATTGCAGCCACCATTTCCACCTCCCAACCCACCATCCCACTACTCCCCTGCTCCATTCTCCCTTTCTTGTGGTCACCAAGATTAGATTCTCAATTTTTCAATGCATTTCAGAGGTCATGCCTTCATCCTGATCGGGACCACACCCCCAACCCAAAATACATGAGGAAAAATTATCTGTGTTCCATTTCTCCTATGGAACAACATTTTTATCATCCACTGTCAACAAGTTAAAAATTAGCACTTCACAGTAAACATTTGCTTTTCATCTGTTTTCTTCATTTTACTTCAAGTTCATTCATCCCTTGGTGTCACATGTTGTCTTAACATCACAAATAAGCCTGCAGGACTGGGATGTCCTTAATGATTTTTATTTGCATATCCTCTGAAACCTGCTTTTTCAATACTTTTTGTAGGCTTGCTCTTCAACAGAAACCAGTTACACTATGTGTGTTTGAGTTGAATGAGTCAGGCCCAATTCATGCTTGCACTGTTATATTACTGTCAGTTGGCACAGACATTTGGACTCTTACTTACACAGAGTTAAAATAAGGTCCATAAACTCACAATAGTCAATTCAAGTGAATGCATAAAGCAAGCCAGGCAAACAAAATATAAAGTGATTTCTAGTGCTGCCTAGACAAAGGTAAAAGCCTTCGATTCTATTACACAGAGTAAAATTAGAAGACATCCTGCTAAACTTGCGGAAGGGTAACTCAAAAAAATATTTTCCAAAACCAGTGCCCAGGGTGTTGCTTAAATCAGACCGCAGGAAGATCTTTGGAATGTCAAGATGCCTACTGCAGAGATCCATGAAACATGAAAATAAATGGACCAGAGCAACAATATCAGGATCACATATAAGGCCAGGAAAAAGCTTCAAAGAACACTTTAGTGATGTTAGGCACAAAACCTGAAGTTAAGTTGACCTGGAAAGCACACTCAGGCACAGAAACAGAACAGGAAGAATACATACCAGAAATTACTGGCTGCTGGAAGAGCACCCCCACGCCCAAACCATCAATACAGATTCTGTAGCTGGTGCGACCAAGTTCATCCAGGAAAGAAAGTCAATAAATAAAGTCAAAATAGTTCCATAAAACTGTAAGGAAATCGCCAGAAAGAAGTTAAAATATAAAACAAGAAAAATATGAAGTACAAATTGAAAACAGTGTTTCCTTTTAATGCAGCAACCACCAAGTTCCTAAGAACCACGTGGTCTGTAAACTCAGTTGCATTTCATAACACATTATGGATGTGTCAGCAGGAATCTTTGGGCTGATTTTAATATTGTCTACTGCATTTTCTTTTGATTAAAATTGTAGATCTGAAGTTTCTTGCCAATGGACAATTACATCTCAGTGGCTCTAAACAACCTACTTTTCGTCCCTGGCCCCTAATTATAAATTATTAATAGAAAAGAAGCAACCAAAGCAAAATCAATTTGCACTTGCATAGCTTCTTCAACACCGCTAAATGTCCCGAGACGTCTGGTAGTGGAGCTTCTTATTGGGTTACCAACGACCACTGTGAGGGAAATAGAGTTGCATCTAGAACAATGTAGAACATAAAAAGGTGCCTGTATTTTAGGAAAGCAAGAACAACAGTGGCTGAGAGAATAGAAGCCTTCCTGATTAGCAGCCAGAAAAGTTCAGAGATATTCTTGTGCAAGTATCACTGACCGAAGTCAAAGCTAGAAAGGTTTAGGTTTAAAGAAGGAAGACACAGGAGGCAGTGGCTCTGGGAAAATGACAAAAGGTTGCTGAAGAAGTGAGTACATCCTCTTCCACCTCAAGAACAGCCATACAGTGCAAGAGGAAATTCAAAGATATCACCCTTAAGGTGTACAGGAGCTCCTGAAATGGTGGAGATCTGAAGATATCTCATGATCTTGTTCACAGCCCACTCTGTTGAGCCACCTGAGAATCAATCACATGGTTGTTGGCATGCAGAAGGCCTTTGTCATGGTTAACTGATCACTAGTCCATAGCCCAATCAGCTGCTAGTTTCTACCTGCAGCTCCATTTGTATTCATCCCTTTGCTCTAGATTGTCTGCAAACTACACTTCAACTACTGAAGGAGCAAGCAGCTCTGTAGACAGTGCTTGCAGCATGTATAAGTTACTTGCTTTCAAAACATTCAGCAATACTTCAAAAGTTCTTGCTTTTAAAACAGTTGCTTTCTAATTTCAGTTCACAATTAAAAATATAGAAAAACAAAAAGACACCTTTGTAAATGATACTTCATTATAAAATATGAATGCAATCTGGCAGGAAACATAAAAACATACGGTAATAGGTTCTAGAGGTACATGAAAGGTAATGTCTAGCTAAAATGAATGTGGGTTCATTACAGACAGTGACAATTTATAATGAGGGATGTTTATTTCCCTTTATTCATTCACAGGATGAGGGCGTCACTGGCAAGGCCAGCATTTATTGCCCATCCCTAATTGCCCAGAGAGCAGTTCAGAGTCAACCATATTGGGTCTGGAGTCACATGTAGGCCAGACCAGGTAAGGATGGCAGTTTCCTTCCCTAAAGGATATTAGTGAACCAGATGAGTTTTTATAACAATCGGCAATGGATTTACGGTTATCATTAGATTTTTAATTCAGATATTTATTGAATTCAAATTCCACCATCTGCTCTGGTGGGATTTGAACCCAGGTCCCCAGAACGTTATCTGGGTCTCTGTATTAACAGTCCAACAATAATACTACTAGGCTATTGCCTCCCCTTAATATAGGATGGCAGAGAAGCTAAATGATTATTTTATTTCTATCTCCACTGTGAAAGATATGAGAAATCCCCCAGTTAATGGGGCTGAAAGTTAATAAATCCCCAGAATCTTATGGTCTTTATCCCAGAGCGTTGAAGATGGCCCTGTAGACAGAGTCAATGTACTGGTTGTACAAAATTCTTTAGATTCCAGAATGATTCGTGCATTTTGGAAGACAGAAAATGACACACCACTTTTTTAAAAAGGAAGTGAGAAAGAAAACAGGAAGTACAGACCTGTTACCTCTACATCACTAGGAGGGAAAATGCTAGAATCTATTTAAAAACATGGGATAGACACCTGGTTGATAATGATCTGATTGGATACAGTCAATTTGGATTTGTGAATGGGGAAAAGTTTTTGACAAAATTATTGGAGTTTTTTGAAGATGTTGCTTACAAATCGATAAAAGAGTGTCGATAGATGTAGTATGCTTAGAATCTCAGAAGGTTTTTTGATAAAGTCCCCCATAGGAGGCTGGTTAAAAAAAACTAAAGTACATAGGGTAGGAGAAAATGTACTGGCATGGATTAATGTTTGGCTAACAGACAGAAAACGGAGAGTAGCAATAAATGGGTCATTATAACACTGACAGGCTGTGACTGATTAATGCAAAGGAGACAACGAAACTGGACACAATCATAACCATTTTGCAGAGTTACAGTGACTGTCACACTTCCGTTGAAGCACAGTTCAATTAAAGGGAGAATAGAGCCTTATCTCTCATTTTGGAATTCATACACCGACTTGGACATAAAGAAGCATAATGGCACTTTGATTCTTTTATCATTGCACTTTATCCACACGAAGGAAAGGTCCCATCTATGAAGTGTCAGAGAAATGCAACTGGTTGCTAGTTGGATTGGGAGGGTGAGGGGGGTTGGTGGTGATGAGTGGCAAGGAACATCATTACTGAAAACCATGCATCCCACTGAAGAGCAAGCTCTGATGGCAGTAACCAAATAGACAGAGCAAATTTGGGTTGTGACTAAGTTGTAAGCAAGCTAATGGTAAGACAAAATTGATGAGGAAGGGTCACCAGACCCAGAACGTTAACTCTGTTTTTTCCTTCACAGATGCTGCCAGACCTGCTGAGCTTTTCCAGCAACTTTGTTTTTGTTCCTGATTTACAGCATATGCAGTTCTTTTGGTTTTTATTTAAGACAAAATTGATAAAGTTTCAGCAAAAATCATCAATAGCAATGTGTTGGTTTCTCATCATGTCACAGCTATAATTTCTCAAATTTGAGTGTCAACTCACAACAGAACAAACTCTTCTGTATTTTGCGTCATAGGGAGTACTTGGATAAAATGATCAACAACTCTAATGACAACCAGTTACTCAGATATTGCCAAGTCCTTATCAACTCCAGTGAGGCATGTCATTTTCTTCAGCAGCAACCCAATAAACCACCTCACAAGACTGTTGAGTGATAAACCAAGTTAGCATGAGAACCTGGAAGTGGAAGAGAAGGACATTGTTGTTCCATCTTAGAAAGTAGGCAAACAATGCTCAAAGCAGGAGTGATTTTGAATGGTACAGATATTTGGTTTGGTTTCCAGCCAGCAGCTGGCAAATGTTTCCAGTAATCATGCACTTTATTCCTTGTATGTTTATTTACAAAGTTTCCACTCATTTCAGATGAGAATTGCCAGGATACATTAAAGTGGAGTCATTCAAGTGAAGGCCAGGATGGCCAGAAATGATACAGAACTGATTTTATGCCACATTTGCGCTGATCTGTACTTCTCTATGAATTGGAACAAAGACTAAAATTAATCGCTGAGTTTCTAGAGAAGTCGGTGAAACATTTTTTTGGTTGAAGTACTTAGATAATTGGTACTAAACTTCACTGCGTTTAAATTTTGTGTAATTTTAGAAATGCTGTTGCATCAAATATCTACTTATAAACACTGGGCTGGTTTCTTGTACGGTGAAATTCAGCTCACAAATATCATTACAAGGGAGATTTGAAGTACATGAAACTCCATGCGTTTTCTCTTCAGACACATCACAACAAATTTGATTGAATATATTTTTAAATATATTTGATTAAAACATTGGAGAATTTGTCTTAAACAATATTCAATATTATCTGGATTATTATCAATGACAATGAAATATCTTTCTGCTAAGGATGGAGTTGGAATAAATACTTAGAGTCATAGAGAGGTACAGCATGGAACAGACCCTTTGGTCCAACCCATCCATGTTGGCCAGATATCCGAAATTAGTCTAGTCCCATTTCCCCAAATCCTGCTAAACCCTTCCTATTCATATACCCATGCCGAATACTTTCAAATGTTGTAATTGTACCAGCCTCCACCACTTCCTCTAACATCTCATTCCATGCGTACACCACCATCTGCATGAAAAAGTTGCCCCTTAGGTCCCTTTTATATCATTCCCCTCTCTCCTTAAAACTAGGCCCTCTGGTTTTGGACTCACCTACTCTGCGAAAAAGACCTTGGCTATTCAACTTATACATGGTCCCTCATGATTTTATAAATCTCTACAGGGTAACCCCTCAGCCTCCAATGCTGTAGGGAGAAAAAACTCAGCCTATTTAGCCTCTCTCTATAATTCAAATCCTCTAGTCCTGGTAACTCTTTCTAAATATTTTCTACACTATTTCAAATGTAACAAGATCTTTCCTATAGCAGGGAGACCAGACTTGAATGCAGTACTCCAAAAGTGGCCGAACCAATATCTTGTACAGCTGCAACACGACATCCCAACTCCTATATTCAATGCACTGACCAATAAAGGCAAGTATACCAAACACCTTCCTCACTACCCTGTCTACCTGTAACTCCACCTTCAAGGAACTATAAACCTGCACCCCAAAGTCTCTTTGTTCAACAACACTCCCCAGGAGTGTTTGGGGCAGCACGGTGGCTCAGTGGTTAGCACTGCTGCCTCACAGCACCAGGGACCTGGGTTCAATTCCACCCTTGGGCAACTGTCTGTATGGCGTTTGCACATTCTCCCCGTGTCTGCGTGGGTTTCCTCCCACAGTCCAAAGATGTGCAGGTTAGGTGGATTGGCTGTGCTAAATTGCCCATAGTGTTCAAGGGGGTGGTGATGGGTCTGGGTGGGATGGTCCAAGGGTTGGTGTGGACTTGTTGGGCCAAAGGGCCTGTTTCCACACTATAGGGATTCTCTTCTCTTCTAAAGGACCCTACCATTAAGTGTATAAGTCCTGTCCTGATTTGCCTTTCCAAAATGCAGCACCTCACATTTATTTAAATTAAGCTCCAGTTGTTACTCCTTGGCCCATCTGATCAAGGTCCCATTGTACTTCAAGATAACCTTCTTCGCTGTCCACTACACCTCCAATTTTGTTGTCATCTGTACACTTACTAAGCATGCCTCCTACATTCTTCTGTTAAAAAGAACTTTAGTTTTTATGCAGTTTCTTATTTCGCAATAATAATATGCCTCTGCTGTTCAAGTAACAGTTGTTTAAGTGTAAAAGTTACTTACTTTCAATGATATATATCATAAAGATATTCGACGAGGAAACAGCTATAGCTAATAGACATTTGGTACTCTTTTTGTCTGTAGTGTATTTAATAAAGACGCGTGTCATAAACCATCAAGTACCCATTGTCCCTGGCATTTTATTGAGGAGAAAATCATTTCTTTTCCATCATTTTTTTAATGACTGGAAGAAAATCAGCTTCCAAAACAAGTATAGCTTAGATTAAAAACAAACTTTAGTATTACTAATCAAAATACAGCAGCTCTGGAGAGTAACTGGCAAGTTAAAAGAATGTGGATCATTGTTGCTACAACCAAAATCTATTTTATGACTAATGAAGGGAAGAATATTTATTTCTGTATTGATTGCTAGTGAAAACCTGGTCAATTGAAATTTATATTATCATTTATATTTTTGGAATTCTCTACCCCAGAGGTCTGTGGAGCCTCAGCAGTCAAATGCCTTCAAGACTAGGATTGATAGATTTCTATGTATTAAAAACACTGGGGTTCTGGCTATCAAGCAGGAAAGGAGTGTTGAAGTAAAAGATCAGCTATGATCTCACTGAATGTCACACAGGCTCAAAGGACTTACAGAGGTTTATAAAATCATGAGGGGTATAGATAAGGTAAATAGCACGTGTCTTTTCCATAGCATGGGGGATTTCAAGACTAGCGGGCATATTTTTAAGGTGAGAGAAGAAACATTTAAAAAAGACATGAGGGGCAACTTCTTTTACACAGAGAGTGATTCATGTGTGGAATGAATTTTCAGTGAAAGTGGCAGATGCAGGGCACAGATATAATGTTTAAAAGACTTTTAGATAAGAATAAGAAATGTTTGGAGGAATATGAGCAGGCAGGTGGGACTAGGTTAGTTTGGGATTATGTTTGGCATGGACTGGTTAGATCAAAGGGTCTGTTTCCATGCTGTTTGACTCTATGACTATGACTCCATGACTATATGTCCTACTCCTGCTATTTCTTACGTTCTTAAGTTCAAATTATATTAACACCAAAAACAAAACATGACTTTGCATTTGTGATTTTTGATGTGCTTGTTACATTCAAGACTAATGATAACCTGCACATACTAAATTGTGTTAATTGTTAACTGAAATGTCAAATTACAAAACTGTGGAATAAATAGTTACATTGAGTTTTTAAGAAGAGCAAGGACATTAAAATGCTTGCTTATTGTCCACTGGCATTAACAGCAGTGTGGTAAACAGAAATTTGTTCATGTTTTATTTATATTGCAAAGACTGAACATATAATGTTATAAAATTGAATATTTTTATGTTCTCAGTCTCATTCCAAGTCGCAGAAGTAATTGATATTAATACATTTCAGTAATAGGAACAGTGGTTACTTGTGATTGTAAATCTGTCAAAAATAAATGATTCATTATATTCTGTTAACTGGTTTATCTGGGGTTAAACAATCCAACATCCCCAGAATAATAATATGGAATCAAAGAACCATGATCATAGTTCAGATTTGTAGAATTTCCTAGTTAATGCATTTAGCTGTCTTTGTATAATATGATGGTCAGGATCTAAGGGCCCGCTGGTGATGGATTTGCAGTTATGAGGAACTATAAAACACATTAGGCTCCGTGACAGGCACTATTCTTCCCCATCACTGCCTCCCGGCCCAGTTTTTACCAAAAAAGAGGAGGCATTTCATTACTGGCCACTCATGGGCCAATTGAGGCCACTTAAGTGGCTAATTAATCATACAGAATGACATCATCATGCTGCTATTGGAGTCCCACACCAAGCCTGGGGTCTGTCACTGCTCAGCCTGGTGGCTGGCACGGGGGTCGTCTGCCCTGCACTCACTGGACGGCCCCTAAAATTGGTCCCCCACCACTCCCACCACCCCAATGTTAATATGACAAGCAGTTAAGTAGATGATAGGGGTTGTTTGAATAATTAATTAACTGGGTGGTGAATCTTTCGAATTTGCTACTCCAGAGGGCTGTGGAAACTTAGTCCTCAAGTATATTTAAAATAGAGGTTGATGTTCTTTTTATTACCAAGGGCGTAAAGGATTTTGTGAATAATGTGAATAAAAAATGTCGAAATTTGCAAGTTGAATTGCCTGCTCCTACGTTCCTGTGTCTGTTTGCTAATGATGTTCAGCTTCTTTGGCAAACTGCACTGAACTGGATAATGAGCAGATTGCCTTGGCCTGCACAACTTCTAATAAGGTTTCATTCAGCACCCCACTAGGTTACAGTCTCTTATGAGGTCATCTCAGTAATTATCAGCAAGATGATATCAATCATTATATAGGAATTAATAATCTTTCCTGGCTGCGCCAATGAATTCTAGGGCTGGGCTGCATACAAAATAACAAACATCTTAATCACTTATAGTCATAGGGACATACAGCACAGAAACAGACTGATTAGGTGCAACTTGTCTACGCCAACCAGATTCCCAATCTGACCTTGTCCCATTTGCCAGCATTTGGCCCATATCCCTCTAAACCCTTCCTATTCATATATCCATCCAGATGCCTTTTAAGTGTTGTAATTGTATATCAGAATTCGCAATTTCGTCCTGCAGCTCATTCCATACATGCACCACCGTCTATGAGAAAAAGTTACCCCTCAGGTCCATTTTAAATCTTTCCCTTCTTCCCTTAAAACTATGCCCTCTAGTTTTGGACTCCCACACCCTGAGAAAAAGACATTAGCTGTTCACCCCCATCCAAACCTCTCATGATTTTATAAACTTCTTTAAGGTCACCCGTCAGCCTTAAAAGCTCCAGGGGAAAAAAAAACTCCAGCCTCTCCCTATAGCTCAAGCCCTTCAGTCCCAGAAACATTCTTGCAAATCATTTTTGCATTCTCTCAAGTTCCACAATATCCTCCTCTGGAAGGATACACAGTATTCTAAAAGTGGTCTCACAAATGTCCTGTACAGCTGCCACATGATGTCCCAACTCCTATACTCAAAGTTCTGACCAATGAAGGAAAGCATGCCAAATGCCTTCTTCACCATTCTGTCTCCACTTTCAAGGAAGTATGCACCTGCACCCCAACATCTCCTTGTTCACTTCTTCACGTTTGGTGGTCTATGCTTCAATTCCTTGCCTAATCATAATGGTGTCAATGTTGCTCCCAACTGCATACAATGGTACACTAACCTGATTCTTGTTGGGATTTTGAGTGAATTCAGAGGTGGTCTGGTATCAATTGAAGCAGTGATACCAGCGCAGTTTGGTCAATCTCCTTGATGTGCTCCAGGGAAATTGGAAGGGGTTAGGCCTTTTCATTTGTTCTGTTCACTTCTAGGTTGCTGTCATGGGACTCAAGTTGATGATTATTTGCTCTGATATTTGGTGTGGACTTTTGAGGTTCTTGCATCTTTCAATGATCTTTGGCAAATGGTTTGCAAATAGCATCCTGCTAATTTCTTTTTTCTTCTGCGCAGGCCTCTGAGGTCCATGCATGGCAGTGACTTCTGGAATTGAAAGCCAATGCTCAATCCACATCAGCAGAACGTCAGAATGACTGCTGTGCAGCCTGGAGGATATGTTGTTTACAAAGCGCTGCTGCCATGCATAAATATCATGACTGGGTTATGGATGCTTTTACTAGATGCTAACTAAGTCATACAAGTGCAATCTAGTGAACATTTATTAATGTTCTGTACTATTTTCAAAAACATGATTTGGCAGAGCTCCATTCAAATCTTCTTTCATCAGGTTCCAGTTCCATATGATCACCACTGATGCACTCTAGCTATTATTGTAATAGCCATTAACCCTTATGTTGCAAGGACTATCACCAACTCATCGATTTTATCCCCATACTTCCCTCCTGCACTGGCCAGGACAGCTTGTAAGCACTGATTCCCTATCTACTACATGCAAATAGGTGGGTGATGTCCAAACACATGGTGGATATTCTTCCTCACCACCCCTGATGCTTCCTGGACCCTTTGAAAGTGGTGGTGAAAATGGTGGGAATGACCTAATTTTTCCCCAATCGAGGGAACTGACCATAGTATAGCCTCCTTTGCCTCCAATCTGGTGTTCCTCCTTGTCAAGGCCTAAATAGCTGCCAGGGGCCATTGAAATGAGAATCAGGAAACTGATTAGGGAGATCAGAGGTTGGATCTCTAACCTTGCAAATCAATATGGCTTAATGCAAAAGTAGGAGATGTATTAATGGTTAGAGCATAAGCATTATTCTGTCATAATCTTAAACAGCTAAAGGATCCTTTGGAATAGTATTACAGAGAAACTGATAGCAGCAATTCTCTACATAGTAACATACAGATTTATATTGTATTGTCAATGGAGAGTGCCACAAAGAAAGAAAAAAGGGATAATCAGAAGACAAATCAACAAAAGCCAGTGGCATAAAATTATCCATTTATAATGCATCAGTGATGACATGTTGCCTACCTGACCACATAGAGTTTTATTTTGTATGAGCTGAGAAATAATAATCAGAATTATTAAGTAATCTGACATGATAAAAGTCATTTTTCCTTCATCTGTGGTGCATTTCCATGGTTTTCTGATTTTATAGCAGACTTTTGATTATTTCAGCTATCTTTCTTAATCATTGAAGGTTCAAAAAACACAAGCAGTAAGCGACAACCTCTGACTTGCAATTAGGTTATTTCCTAATGGAGGAATTTTCATACACTCAATACCTCATGTTTACACTCATGTTTCTACTTAATGTGGACTACAAGGATTGAGGAGAATATTTTATTAAAGTGATACTGGTTTTAAGGAAGGGTTAAGCATGTAGCAAAGAGTTTAGACTTCAGAAAGTACAAGGGTTAACATCCCTATACAAAGATTAAATCATTTGACAGAAGGGGCAAAATCTTTTCTGTTGTGCCAGGGGTTGGAGACTGAAAGGTTAGTCACTTGTTGTTTATTACAAGGTGAATTGCATTTATTTAATAAAGCCATGACCTTTGTACAAAAATGACGGTTTGTGTAACTCGTATTTATTCTGGTTGATACCTTAGGCTGCAGTCACTTTGATCACAAGCTGAGGGCTGGATGTTAACTTAAGTGACCCACGGGGAGGGTGGGTGGGGAGGGTAGAGGGGTCAGTACAACATGAGTTTATTCAGAAGTCAGAGTTCCCGTACTTGATGTGGAGATTCAGTGCCTGCAACGTCATGAACAATGCCATGTCCGTAAGCCAATCTGATTTCCTCAATGGCTGTGATGGTCCAAGAGTTGGGGGAGGGGGAGTAGTGGTGCAAGCTGTGGCGATCCTGTGCTGGGGCTGGGGGTTCACAACGCAAGGGCACAATCCTTGGGGCCAGGGAGGGCAGAAAAGAACAGTCAGGTCCCCGGGATAAGGGAACAAGAGTCCAGGAGGTGCAGAGAGTACAGAGGCCTTGATAGAAAATTGACGGCCTCATGTGGAAGACAGTAGTGAAACCAGAAGGGTGGAAAAGGGCACATAACTTTTTTTTGGGGGGGGTGTGGTGGGATGGTATGACCAGGCAGCACACTCAGCTTCTTGATCTGGCAATGCTTTCCTGGATGCCAGGTTTCTGAGTATCATCAATTTGATGTGCCTTTTGAGATTGTGCAAAGAATCTTGAACTGTGTGCTGGCTGGTACAGAGAAGTTCACTTCATAGCACCTGCAACAAAAAGTGAGTGGATCCAGCAATATAGTGGAGCTCCTCTAGTCATGCTGCCTTCCACCACATTCCCATGCTGCTATCAGTTCTTTATTTTTTTGGTTGTGGGATATGGGTGTTGTTGGCTGGCAGGACAGGTTAATAGGGTCATCAAGAAGGCATATGGACAACTTGCCCTTTCAGTCACAACGTAAATTTGAAGAGCAGGGAGGCCACGTTGGAGTTTTACAGAATTTGGTTAGACCACAGCTGGACTACTGTGCATAGTTCTGGTCGCTGCATTATAGGAAGGATGTGATTGGACTGGAGGTGGGGTGGGGGGGCGGGGTGTGTGCAGACGAGATGACCAAGATGTTGTCTGGGATGGAACATTTCAGCTATAAAGAGATGTTGAATAAGCTCGGGTTGTTTTCCTTGCAGCAGAGTTGAGGTGGAGCCTGATAAAAGTTTATAAGACTATGAGGGGCATGGACAAGGTGAATAGAAAGCAGCTGGTCCCCTTAGTCAAAGGGTCAATAATGAGGAACCATCATTTTAAAGTGAAAGGCAGGAATTTTAGAGGGGATTTGAGGAAAACATCCTCTAGAGGATGATGGGGTCTGGAATGCACTGCCTGGGTCAGTAGTTGAGATAGGAAACCTCACAACCTTTAAAAAAGTACTTGGATGAGCACTTGAAGTATCATAACATTCAAAGCAATGGGTCTAGTGTGGGTAAGTGGAACTAGTGTAGGTAGAAGTGTATTTTTGGTGATATAGATTCAATGTGCTGAAGTGACTTTTGTGTACTTTATAATTCTAAGTTGCGATGAAATAATGAGAATGATGAAAAAATTCTCTTGGAAAGTAATAAGGCAAACACTTCTTTTCATTTTCCCACAAAGTAAACACAAGCATATTAAGTAACAAAATCTCATTATATCCTGGATTGAGGAGAAGGACCAAGGAAAGTAACATCAGAGCAGAACGAGGAAAAGTTTTTGTCATCAGAATATTTGATACATTTTGCATTTGAAGTTGATGTTGGAGTTTCCTTACTGTTTAACCTTTATGGTTAACATATGACTAGACATGCTTTCATTGATTGTGATGAGTAGTACTGATATGCTTTGTCCATTCATCAGGAACCTGATGCAGGAATGCTGGGAAGCTTGCAAAATTTGAGTCAATTGGTTCTCAAGTAACCATTGGCAGTGTTCCCAGACATGTTGGTGTCCAAGTGAAACTGGAAAGTCCACAGCCTCTGTCTGAATATTTCCATTCTCCTTAGCTTCCACATGACCCACTCCTGTCCCTACTACATGGTTTGTCTCGAGACAGAAAACTTTTGCTGCGTGTAGTGTAACACTGTAAGTCAGGGCATTCCCTGGATCCATCTGTACTGTGGAATCTTTGTTTGAGCAAACTAATAATGTGAACCTTTTGGCATTTGGCAGACAAGCAGCCGTTCCAGGAGTCCACATTAAAGTCATCAGTTCCAGAGAGTATCTATTCACTATTTGGGTGAAACTACCTTGAAATAAGGATAGGGTTGTAGGCTGGCATATAAGAAACGAACTATAGCAGATTCCAGGCAAGTTGGCATCTTCCTACATGATACAGTTTGGATGGTCATATATAACCTGCATGTTTAAATGACAGAAATTCTTCCTGTTCATAACTGCAGTGTCTCTGATGACAGGAGCCAATATGGTTGGCATTGATGAAGCATTGCACCTTTGGTAATCCTGTTCTTCTCTTGACATTCCCCAATCTGTTGGTTATGCTCTGCATTCCATCATCATGAGGTAAAGTACAGACTTGAGATCTCTAAAATCTATTTGTTTATTTAATATCTGGTACCATTATGGACTGAAATGGTTTTAAAATGGCACCAAAACACTGACCTGAAATGGCCACAGGGATCACTGGACTCATACAGGTTGGCCAAGTTTCATGAAACCAACATGGATTAGATCAAAGACAACCCTGAGCTGAAATTAATATTTCTCCAAATGCAGTGAAACCAGTCTGACAGGCCCCATGGGAGATGTGAAACAGTCCTCCTCTCCTATTTGATTTACACCATTATGAAAACCATTATATATTGGAGATAAAACACTACCTGAAACTGTGGTCTCATGTTAAAACAGTATGCCTCAAGAATATCCAAATGACTGTACCTTATGTATGCTTCTATCTTCCTTTGTACTGGACACAATTCACTTTTAAAGTTGTACCTGTATCTGTGTATGCGAGAACCTGATTGCATGCCTCTAATTTCTTGTTGTTGCAGATTTATTATTTTTCTGGGGGTGAGCCGGTAATAAAATTGCCCCTTTTTTCACTCAAGAAAGCCTTCTGATTGACTTACAGTAAAAACAGATAACTGTATTTTAATTAAAGGAAGGTATAACCTCATCCTAAGAAAAACCTAAATGTTTATTATGACCATGCAACCCTTCTCACCTCGTCGTGACAAAATTGACTGATGTACCACCTGTGACATCCTCAAAAGAATCAGTGAAGAAAGGTTGTTTCAGAGATAGTAGGAACTGCAGATGCTGGAGAATCTGAGATAACAAGGTGTAGAGCTGGATGAACACAGCAGGCCAAGCAGCATCAGAGGAGCAGGAAAGCTGACGTTTCGGGCCTAGACCCTTCTTCAGAAA
>NC_063339.1:33648064-33675886 GCF_021869965.1 Rhincodon typus | reverse complement strand
TTTTTCTGAAGAAGGGTCTAGGCCCGAAACGTCAGCTTTCCTGCTCCTCTGATGCTGTTTGGCCTGCTGTGTTCATTCAGCTCTACACCTTGTTATATCAGTGAGAATGGTTGATGACAATTGTCTCTTTCACTAACTCAGACAAAACTTAATCAAGTGTAGAAACAGTTGGAAGGGTCCGCTGTAGGATATGGTAAATTTCTGAAACTCCCTTCCTGTAGAAATCTAAGTGGAGGAAGTAGAATTTCTCTAAACTTTGCAATAAACTGTGGCACAGTCTTGAAGTTGATATAGGTCTGTCGGATCCTCCTTGAGTCCAGAACTAACTGCCGCTGCAGCTGTCTTTAAAAAAAACCACACCTCATCATCCTTACCCTAGAGATCTTGAGATAGGAATTCCCCAAGGCATAGCATGTTAACCTAAGGATGTTGTTCCGATTCCCTGAAAACAATCTTACATAGGAACAGTCACATTCAAACCAAAGAAAGGCAACAAATAAAAGATTCAACCCAACCAAACCAAGTCAACAAATGAGTGCTGCAAAAATCACACAGTAAGGCCAAACTTTCATTTTATATAATATCAAGAATTTTAACTCGCTGAAAAAAAACTGGCTTTTTTATAAACTCAGTAATTCTAAGAGAAATGATTGTATTCTAAAAAAAAGGTAATAAAATAGTGGCTGAGGTATAGTGTAGAATTTGGTGTCTTCTCCATCTCTGATATCATAGAATGAATCATGCCAAGGGAGGTATTGTCATGTGAGATAAAGAAATCAAGAAACAAGCACATATAAACTTCACAATGTTGGGGGGTGTGATTAAAACATTTTGTGTGATCTGGTTGTTTTATTCAAGACTGGTCATTTAAAAATAGTATTAAAAGATTGAGCAGGACATCCCCCACAAACCTGAACCCTAGATAAATACTAATACTTCTGGCAGACTCATACAGAAGTTGTACTATGACAACTCAGGAAGAAGGACTGTGCATCTTTGCAGTAGTTATGTTTTATGTCGCAATTAAATCAACATTTCAAATTACTTAAAGGCATTTGGTTGTTAAAATCACTTGGTTGTTGCACATATAATATGATGCAATCAAAGCTTTTATAGATGCTGAGAAGGAAAGAAAGCTAAGTTAAAGATCGATACAAAAATATTTTTTTTGGTATGGGACTATGCTGTTAAAAGAAAATATTATTTTCCTTAAGATGTGCTATATTCCTTTAAGACATTTACCAACTTTAATACGTTTAGAACAAGTTGGTGTAGAATCAATCGAACAATTCTATTGAAGTAAATATTGTTTTTTTTGGTAGCTCACTATAAAGTACGTAGTAAAGCTATCAGCAATCTGTCTTACCTCATTTGACCTTGTCACAAAGTCATGGTAATTTTTGAACAATTTGCACCCAGGCCAGGTCAGCAAAATCCCTTTTACTCTAAAGAGTGGCACAGAGTAATTTACTTTATGTTACCCTACAAACCTGTAAGCTTTGAAGCATTGATTTGTAATTTTTGGCAAAATCATTTTATTCACCTTTTACAGTTGTTTTTTTCCTATTTTTTCTTGCTGATGGTATTATCACATGGTGTTTTTTTGGCATTCCAGTGAGAGGAACAGGAAATGTTCTAAATCAACACGAGTTGGCTGACCCATTGTTTACTAGCAGTTTCTGTAATATTTGATCATGCCATTGAAGGGAGTACTAAAACAAAATGATCTGTTCTTCTAAAGATCAATAGGTGAAAAAAATATCAATTTTTTTTTCCAAACTATCTGCTGGAAACATCCAAATTGTGTAGTTGTGAAAGAAAATGTGGACTTAGTCTATCTGAATCTCTTCAAGTGCCTTGTATGCAGAATGGATAGTTGACAATGAATTACAAACATGTGGAGCCATGCTAAATGAGTTTGTCATCACTGTCTGAATGGGCACATATTAATACATTTACTTACATTATTAAACATCTGTTCCCAGCATAAGGTCAATTACATTTATCTTGTGACAAATACAAATGTTTTAAATTCACATCACAGCACAGAGGCCTTTTACATAAACAAACACAAATTTGACTACAAAAAGTGTACATTCTTAAGGAGAAAAGTACATAAACTGCCTGCTCAATGTAAGGAACATTGGGAAAAAAACTGAATGCTAAAAGGCTTTTAACGTAATTTTAACTGGATGGCCAGCTGGGTGTTTACAAACAGCAGGTATTTACCAATGTCAGTAACACACTTCTAATGCACTAAATGGGCTATGCTACTGATGTCCCTAAACTCATTCATTTAGTCTGTGTATGTTACTTCATTACTTCAGTAAATTAAAATAAAACATAAAGTTAAAGCAGAAACATAGAAACTAGGAGCAGGAGTAGGCCATTCAGCCCTTCAGGCCTGCTCCACTATTCAATATAATCTTGATTAATCCCCTATCTCAACACCATATTCCCACTTTCTCCCCATACTCTTCGATGCCTTTAAGTCCAAAAATGTATCGACCTCTTTCTTGAATATGTTTAGTGATTTGACCTTCACAGAAAATAGAAAATTCCACAGGTTCACGATCCTTTGTGTGAATAATTCATTCCTCATCTCAGTCGTAAATGGACACCCTATATCCTGAGACCGTGACCCCTGGTTCTGAACTGCCAAACCATGGAAAACATTCTTCCTGCATCTATTCCAGCCCTGTTAGAATTTCATACATTTCAATCAGATCCCCTCTCATTCTTCTAAATTCCAGTGGAATCCTGACAATCATAAGTTTTACCAGTCATGAAACCAATGAGGAATGAACAAAATTGTTTGAACTGAAATTAATTTTAAATGCTTGAACCACAGCTGTAATGAGGTCAGGAGCTGAGTGGCCCTGGTGGAACCCAAACTGGGCATCACCGAGCAGGTTATTGCTGAGCAGGTGCTGCTTGATAGCACTGTTGATGACACCTTCCTTCACTTTACTGATGATCAAAAGTAGTCTCATGGGGTGGTAATTGGCTGGGTTGGATTTGTCCTGATTTTTATGTATGGGACATACCTGGGCAATTTTTCCATATTGTTGTATCTGTACTGGAATAGCTTGGCTGTGGGAGCACCAAGTTCTGGAGCATAAGTCTTCAGTACTATTGCTGGAATGTTGTCAGGGCCCTTAGCCTTTGCAGTATCCAGTGTCTCCAACCGTTTCTTGATATCACGTGGAGTGAATCGAATTGGCTGAAGACTGGTATCTGTAATGCTGGGGACCACTGGAGGAGGCCAAGATAGATCATCCACTTGGCAATTCTGGATGAAGATTGCTGCAAACGCTTCAGCCTTATCTTTTGCACTGATGTGCTGGGCTGTTCCATCATTGAGAGCCTCCTCCTCCAATCTAACCACAACCACTTGGCATTCAGTGGTGTTACCATCACTGAATCCCCCACTATCAACATCCTGACAGTTGTGATTGACCACAAACTCAACTGGACTCACCACATAAACACAGTGACTGCAAGAGCTGGTTTCAGGCTAGGAATACTGCAGCAAGTAACTCATCTCCTGACTCCCCAAAGCATGTCTATCTGCAAGGCACAAGTCAGGAGGGTGATGGAATACTCACCACTTGGCTGGATGAGTGCAGCTCCAACAACACTCAAGAAGTTTGACACCATCCAGGACAAAGCAGCCTGCTTGACTGGCACAAGCATCCACTCCCTCCGGCACCAACATTTAGTAGCAAGTGTGTAATATCTACAAGATGCACTGCAGAAATTCACCAAAGATTCTCAGACAGCTCCTTCCAAACACATGACCATTTCCACCTAGAAGGACTAGGGCAGCAGATATAGGGGAACACCACCACCTTCAGGTTTCCCTCCAAGCCACTCACCATCCCGCCATTTTTGCCATTGCTTCACTGTCACTAGGTCAAAATCCTGGAATTCACTTCCTAATGGCATTATGGGTCAACCCACAGCACATGGTCTGCAGTGGCTCAAGAAAGGCAGCTCACCACCACCTTCTCAAGGGCAGCTAGGGATGGGCAATAAATGCTGATCCAGCCAGCAATGCCCACATCCCACAAATGAATAAAAAAAGCTTTATACTAAAAGACACTGAAACTAGTATGTCTCATCATATGTGAAAAGGCTGTCATCTCTTATTTTATTTGCACCTGTAAGCTCACAGATTAAAGATGAAAAAGCATCATCTGTAATTATCAAGTTTAGAAGAATAAATTCTGACATGGAATAACAGAAACCAGCTTGTATTTTAGGGAACAGCTTTTGGCAGAGTAAACAGACTCCAGGCGAATCCTATTGTAAAACTTAGTACAGTCTGAAAAGCTACTGTTTACCTCTATTTCCTCTCACTCAGCCAAAGCATATGAATTCAGCTCCAAAAATACTTGAGAAAAAAATTGTGAAACTAACAGCACTGCAGTAGTGGAGAAGGTTCTCAAAATAATTAACAACAAATTTTTGCTTTGCCAGACATGCCCGTACTTCAAGACCAAATGACAGTCAGGAGTTGTGACCATGAAGCAAAAACAGAAATTGCTGGTGAAACTCAACCGGTCTGGCATCATATGTGGGGAGAAAACAGAGTTAACATTTTGCCACAGATACTGCCAGACCAGCTGAATTTCGCCAGTAATTTCTATTTTAGTTCCAGATCTCCAGCACCTCCAGTTGTTTGCTTTATTTTAGCTGGGACCATGGTTTGAGCATTCCTTAGTCTGTGTATTTTTGAGCTTCTGGCTGGTCAAGGATCTGGAGAATTAATATGCCAAGTAAGGCAAGTGTTTTTGCTCCATTGCAAAGTACGTGTGATCCACTAGCAGGGTCAAGGTCAAAATGCTTAAGCCCCTGAAGAGGAATATAAATAATGACTCACTAGCACAACGACCTCCTTTTCTGAGCTGCTAGATGTATGGGGCTACAGTTAAAAGAAGATGTAGGAAATGGAATGGAGAGGGGTGGTGGTGGAAGCAAATGGGTGGAGTCCTGGTAACCACACATAAGGGTGGCACATTTCCATGGATATGGGACAATCAAGTGACACATTCTAGTTAGAATCCCTATAAAGGGGAAGTAGGCCATTCAGCCCATCGATTCCACACTGACCCTCTGAAAAGCATCCCACCCAGACCAACCTCCTATTCTATCCGCGTAACTCTGTATTTCCCATGGCAAATCCACCTACCCTGCACATCCCTGGACAGTATGGGCAATTTAACATGGCTAATTCACCTAACCTGCACATCTATGGACTGTGGGAGGAAATTGGAGCACCGGAGGAAACCCACACAGACACAGGGAGAACATGCAAACTCCACACAGACAGTCACTCAAGGTTAGAAACAAACCTGGCTCCCTGGCACTGTGAGGCAGCAGAGCTAACCACTGAGCCACTGTGCCGCCCTCTAGATATTAACAATGCACTCACCCACAAACACTCCCTTATCTTCTTAACTATGCAAAATAAGACATTTTTATGAACCTCAATTCTTAAAGGAAATCATGTTTTCATTGAATTAGAGTCATGTATCAATGAGGTTTATAAATATTTGGAAGATGATTTTAAGGCTGATTTTAAGACTTTAGCCATTAATGATTTTGGCAAATCATAGACAGGCACAGATGTAGCAAACAGGTTTAGCAAAGGCAGTCAGTAAACTGGATTGAAGGACAGAGGAATCCGTCAACATTGTAGGGATTCTACGATTATCAGTACCATGTTACGCTTGAGATTCATGTGTCTCCATGGAAGAGTTGGAAACTGCCATGGAAACCAAGTCCAACATACTCAGTTGATGCTGGATATGTGCACACATTTGCACTCAGTGGCTGTAGCCATTGACACACAGCATCAATGGTGAGGCAAGAGGCAGATGAGGAAACGTAACATCCTTGTAGTTGCCCCAAAGTCTCAGAGAGAGAGTGTGCTGGTGACAGGCACCTATAGAATGAAGGAACCTCACTCACAGAGCTCACATTTTTCCAAAATGGAGCTCACATTCTCTCTTGCTCTGTGCCTGGGAGTTCAAGATTTACAAAGAAATGGGGACAAAGACCAGTTACATCATGTCATCACCTATTGCCCTGGAATTTCCTGAAGATTCTCAGTAAACATACTGAGGCCTGTACCCATGCTAAACAAAGGGTCTGGTTCCTTCTCACTGAGGTGTGGAAAGGACACTTGCACCTCCCCCATGCCTTTCATTTCATCTTACTGACTTTGACCCAGCAGAGGGACAGCTGTAAAAAGGTGGTGCTACATCTTTCCATGGGTCCCTGCAAACCAAAGCTCTGGAGCTAGGCTGAACACAGGAGGACAGCAATAATTTCCTAATGAGGTGCCCAGGATGATGTTCAACATTGCAGGGCCTCTCTGACAGCAACTAATCAATGGCAGTCAGAGGCTTTCTGAGATGTCCTGCTTGAAGTTTAGACAGATGGCTTAGGGAAGGCAGGACAGGGTCAGTTCTTTCCTATTGCACCAGTCAAGCACATTGAAGAACATTTACCCTCCTCTCTACTTCTTTATTTATAAATATTAAAACAAACGAGGTTGGCACAAAACTTAGTGGGACATTATACATCATGACGGCTGGTCATATCGTTAAAACCATTTGAATAAGTTGTTGGAACAATAAACATAAAATAATGAAATAGTTGGTGAGAAGAATGATGAAATGGAACATAAAGTAACATACAAAAGTTTAATACTTATGCAGGTGCCACAAAAAAGGTTGCCTCTTTTTATGCTGCATTTCCTACGTTTATATGAAACTACCAGAACCTTTAGGTTTCATAGGGTTGCCAACTGTGATTGAAACTATTTCTAAAGATTTCTTCACATTGGTTTTGTTGTGGCTATATCATCACAAGTTACCTTTAATTCAGGTACTTGTTGAGAAATCTCACCAGATAATCAAGTGCCGAAACAATGATTTAAATTTTATTGCACGTCACATCCAAAATAAGACTCCTCAAGTAAGCAAATTAAGTCTCACAACTCAACTTGGCTATTACCTGAGTAATGGTGAAATTTAGTTGCGAACCCAACCAACAGCGTCTGTCTCTAATGTCCTTGTGCAGTGTTGTTCATCAAAGTTCTGCTAATGAAGCACTCTGGTGTTGGGTTCTTATACAACTTTTCATCCTTCAGGTCTATTGTGTGATATTATTTATTATCTTTAGATTCTTTCATCCAAAATATTGATTACTCTTTTGGAGTCCTTGAGTCTGCAGCTTGCTTCCTTATCAGAAGTAACTCCTAACTTCCTTGTTACATTCAGTGTTAGCTGTCTGTTTTAAAACATCAGTTTTCTGTGATTAATTCCTTAAATTCTTCTGCAGGGCAATCAGTTATCCTTGTAGCATAAAACAGCCAGTTATCAAGCAGATGTCAAAACAGTTTTGTTCATGTAGCCTTGACTCCTTCTTCTCCTAGACATGTCTAATTGCTTTCAATTCCTGTATGAGTGTGTCCTTGTCGTTTAATAGTTTATTCCAGGCAGAGTTATTGCTGCTTCTTTCAACCTATCAACAGTTATTAAAGTTCTGGAGTTTATACTATTACAGTTTCACAGTTTTAACCATGCCACATCCTATAGTTGACCAAACACGCATCACTGCAATGCAATGCCAGTTGGAAAACAAAAAGATTCGCCACTTCATTGCATGAAACTTGATTACCAGCCAAACAGCCTGTTTTTTCAGTTTCCAATAGTTTTGCATGTGGAGAGGAGAAATATTTAAAGACAATGACAAACAAAAAATCAATCTTTTTCAATGTCCCTGTGGTTTTTCTTAACAGTTGCAAACAGTTGTATCCTGAGAGTTGACGTCTAATTCCTAGAAATTCCAGGAAAATCCTGGAAGGTTGGCCACACTAAGATCTCACCTGCATAAGAGAAACTTAGAGATTAAAAAAAAACTGTCTCTTTGCAATAAATAACTTATAGCTGACTCCAGCTTGAGACATTTATTCCTGATTTGGGGATAAAGACATAATAAATTATAACACTTGGTGAAATTGGCACCAAAAATCGGAAACAGCTGCTCCATGGCTTGTGACTCATTTATCTTTAAATTCAAAATGTACATTTACTGTAAATTTCCAGTTAAATCACAGTAAGTCATCAAGTTGCTCAACATTAAGAAGTGGCTGGCTAAAAAAAAATTGAAGAAGTGGGTAATCTCTAAACAATTGGTCTCAGAGACCAAAAAAATAAATGAGACTATTTCACTTCTGACTTTAGACCGAGTTGAAGGAACTGGGCATTGAGTATAGATAAGCAAGTCATGCTGCAGCTTTATAGAACTTTAGCTAGACCACACTTGGAATATTGCCTACAGTTCTGGTCACACTACTGCCAGAAGATTGTGGATGCTTTGAAGAGGGTACAGAAAAGGTTTACCAGCATGTTGCCTGGTATGGGGGATTTTAGCTCTGAAGAAAGGTTGGATAGACTAGATTTGTTTTCACTGGTACACAGGAGGTTGGCAGGTGACCTGATAGAAGGTATAAGATTGTGAATGGTGTGGATAGAGTGGAAGGTCAGGGTGGAGGTGACAGAGGTTCAAGGTGCAGGGGGGTAAATTTAAAAGACGTATGTGAGGCACGTCTTTCACACAAAGGTAGGGAATGCCTGGAACACGCTGCCAGAGGAGGTGGTAGAAGCAGACACAATACCGACATTCAAGTTTTGTGAGGGCACCCTGATGCCACACTCAGTCGAATGTGACCTTGATGTCAAGGACTGTCACTCTCACCTCACCTTTGGAATTCAGCTCTTTTGTCCATGTTTGAACCAAGGCTGTAATGAGATCAGGAGCTGAGTGGCCCTGGCGGAACCCAAACTGGGCATCACTGAGCAGGTTATTGCTGAGCAGGTGCTGCTTGATAGCACTGTTGATGAAACCTTCCATCACTTTACTGATGATTGAGAGTAGACTGATGGGGCAGTAAATGACCAGGTTGGATTTGTCTTGTTTTTTACATGCTTAGGTAGATGCCAGTGTTAAAATTGTACTGGAAAAGCTTGGCTTGGGGAGCAGCAAGTTCTGGAACACAAGTCTTCAGTACTATTGCTGGAATGTTGTTCAGGTCCATTGCATCAGGAGTATCCAGTGCCTCCAACCATTTCTTGATATCGCATGGAGTGAATTGAATTGGCTGAAGACTGGTATCTATGATGTTAGAGACCACTGGAGGACGCTATTGATCATTCAGTCAGCATTTCTGGCTGAAGATTGCTGTGAATGCTTCAGCCTTATCTTTTGTACTGATGTGCTGGGGTCTTCCATCATTGAAGATGGGGACATTTGTGGAGACTTCTCCTCCAGTGAGTTGTTTAATTGTCTACCACCATTCATGCAAGTATGTGGCAGGACTGCAGAAAAAGATCTGATCTGTTGGTTGTGCTCAGCTTTGTCTACCACTTGCTGCTTATGCTGTTTGGCATGCAAATAGTTCTGTTTGGTGGCTTCACCAGGTTGACACCTCATTTTTACATAGACCTGGTGCTGTTCCTGGCATGCCTTCCTGCACTCTCCATTGAACCAGGGTTGATCCCCTGGCTCAGTGGTAATGGTTGAGTGGGGGATATGCTGGGCCATGAGGTTACAGATTGTATTGGAGTACAATTCTGCTGCCGTTGATGGCCCACAGCGCCTCATAGATGCCTTGTCTTGAGTTGCTAGTTCTGTGCGAAGCGGCCCCATTTAGCATGTTGATAGTGCCACACAACATGTTAGAGGATCTTCTCGATGTAAAGTAGGACTGTCATGGTCACTCTTACCAATACTGTCATGGACTGATGCATTTGCAGCTGACAGACGGGCAAGAATGAGGTCAAGTATGTTTTTCCCTCTTGTTGGTTCCCTTACCACCTGCCACAGATCCAGTCCAGCAGCTATGCCCTTTAGGACCCGACCAGCTCAATCAGTAGTACTGCTGCCGAGCCGCTCTTGGTGGTGGACATTGAAATCCCCCACCCAGAGTACATTTTGTGCCCTTGCCATCCTCACTGCTTCCTCTAAGTGTTGTTCAACATGCTGAGCTGATTCATCAGCTGTAAGCAAACAGGCAGGAGGTTTCCTTTTCCATGTTTAACCTGAAGCCATGAGACTTTGTTGGATGCAGAGTCATTGTTGAGGATTCCCAAGGCAACTCCCTCCCGATTGTATACCACTGTCCTGCCACTTCTGCTGGGTCTGTCCTGCCAGTGGGACAGGACACATCCACAGATGATGATGGTGGTGTCTGGGACATTGATTCCATGAGTATGACTATGTCAGGCTGTTGCTTGTGTGTGAGAAAGCTCTCCCAATTTTGGCACGTGCCCCCAGATGTTAGTGAGGAGGACTTCGCAGGGTCAACAGGGCATTTTCTGTCGTTGTCTTCTCTGGGCCCTTGGTCAATGCCAGATGGTCCGTCTGGTTTCATTTCTTTCTTGAGACTTCATAGCAATTGATACAACTGAGTGGCTTGGTAGGCCATTTCAGAGGGCGGTTGAGTATCAACCACATTGCTGTGGATCTCGAGGTACAGCACTGAAGCGTAGAACTGACCTATAAGTGAATCGGTGATGTGCCAAGAGGTTTCTTCAAGGCTGGAATATGTCAGATGCCAATGTCTGTGGATGTTTGTGACAGCCAGTCCTATATTAGAACAAAAAAATGTATTGCAGGTTCTTAAAGAAAACTCTGCAATTTAAATCTTGAACATCTGAATATTTGTTGCTCCAGCAATGGAAGATGTTCCAAAGAGTTCTGAACATCTTAAGAGTCCTCCCATTTGGGACTAAGATCTTTAAGGAATGGCCCCTCTTCACCTCAGTTATGTCTTGAGCAATCTTCCTGTATCTCCTCATGCCCACCTGTTATCTTGGCCACTCTCGCAGGCTCCACAAAATCCAGCCCAGTATTTTTACATCAAAATTGGCAACTTCAGTGATTTAGCAATTTTAAAAATCATTGATCAGTTTTTGTAGTTTGCTAAATTAATGGATGAATAGCTTCCTTTCTCTCCTCCAAGCCTTCAGCCAAGAACATAGATGAATTGGAATAGAAATTAAGCAACTTTACGCCCATTTCCCAGACTATTGAGCATTTTCTGTTTCAGAAAAGATGCTTGAGGTCTTACAAAATGATACAATTATGTAGAACTAAACTTCAACAAAATTATAATACAATTGTTAAGCTTAAGAACATGAAAAGTGGAAAATGGTAAAACCATGTTTCTCATATCTTCTAAATATGTTGATACAGTATGTCCAAAATTACATACTGTTGTTGATGAGGTTTCACTATTGCCAATTGTTGTTTAGAACAGAACAGCACAATTACATATTATCTATGAGTTAACGTTTCAGGTTTCTTCAAGAATGGTCACTGGACCCAAAATGTTAACTCTGCTTTCTCTCCACCAATGCTGCCAGACCTGCTGAGTTTTACCAGCAATTTGAGTTTTTGCTTTTGATTTCCAGCAGCAGCAATTCTTTGGGGTTTTTTTGTTTATATGTTATCTAAATGATATTTGCTGTATTTTGTAAACCAGAGCTCTCCAATTTTAAAGGACGCTTTCAGTTGAATTTACGCACAATGGAGTTATACAAAAATCATCTGTTACTCTGCTCTCAGAACTGCTATCAGGAAGATTAAAACAATAAAGCTGACAAACATGCACAAGGCAGCTTGGGAGCTGGATTACCTCACTTCTGGTTTTCCTTCGCAGTGGAGTGTACATGGGGTCGAGCTCTATGTGTTTGTTGATGGCTTTCTTTGTGGAGTACCAGGCTTCTAGGAATTCCTGTGCTTGTCTCTGCTTTGCTTGTCCCAGGACCTTGGTGTTGTCCCAGTCGAATTGGTGGTTTTCCTTATCCATGTGGATAGAGATGAGTGAGTATTGGTTGTGTCTTTTTGTAGCCAATTGATATTCGTGCACCCTTGTTGTTAATTTCCTTCTTCTTGGCATATCTCTGTGCTGCTGCAGTGTGTTGTTGCCCGTTTAAATAATGTTCTCATGCAACTATGTTTGTGTGTGTTAGGATGGTTGCTGTTGAAGAACAAACAAAGTTGCATGAGATCATAATTTGAATGGGCAACAACACACTGCAGCAGCACAGAGCTACGCTAAGAAGAAGAAGAGTATCTCCTCCAAGTATTCAAAGACAATGGATACCCGAAAAACTGGGTCAGAAGATGCCTATTACACAAATGAGACCAGGAAGATACTGCACGCCCTGACACACTCATCACGCTACCTTACATCAGGAACACGTCTGAACTGACCACAAGACTCCTACGACCACTGGGCATCAGAGTAGCACACAAACCCACATCAACCCTACGCCAGCTGCTCACCCAAACCACAGACCCACTGCCCACTATGGACAGGACCAATGTCATATACAAGATTCCCTGCAGAGACTGTGACAAACACTACATTGGACAAACAGGAAGGAAATTAACCACAAGGGTACATGAACATCAATTGGCTACAAAAAGACACAACCCATATTCACTCATCTCTATCCACATGGGTAAGGAGAACCACCAATTTGACTGAGACAACACCAAGATCCTGGGACAAGCAAAACAGACACAAGCATGGGATTCCTAGAAGCCTGGTACTCCACAAAGAAACAAACACATAGAGCTTGACCCCAGATACACTCCACTACAAAGGAAAACAGGAAGTGAAGTAATCCAGCTCAACAGACTCCAGAGTTTAAATAACAGGCAGGAAAACACAATGGTGCTTCATCGGAGGCTGCACCGATGATGTTACCCAGCAGTGTAATGAAACATCTGCGGAACAACAAACCAGCTCGGTGAGCCAACCAACCACAACATCCACAACCCAAGCTACAAACCTATTCTAAAAATCTTGGAAAAGAACTTGCAGATGTTGGTGTTTCCATTTATCTGCTGTACTTGTCCTTCCAGATGGAAGAGATTGTAGGTTTGGAAGATACTTTCTAAGAACCCTTGGTGAATTTCTGCAGTGCACCTTGTAGGTAGTACACATTGCTGCTACTAAGCATTGGTGATAGATGGAGTGGATGCTTGTGGATATGGTGCCAATCAAACAGGTTGCTTTGTCCTGGATAGTGTAAAGCTTGTTGAATGTTGTTGGAGCTGCACCCATCCAGGTAAGTGGGAAATATTCCATCATGTTCCTGATTTGAACCTTGTGGATGGTAGACAGGCTTTGGGGAGCCAGGAGGTGAGTTACTCACTCTAGAATTCCTAGCCTCTGACCTGCTTTTGTAGCCACAGTATTTATATGGCTAGTAGATTCCAGTCAATGTTAACCCCCAGGCATTGGTAGTGGGGGATTCAGTGATGGCAATGCCATTGAATGATAATTCTCTTGTTGGAGATGCCTTTTGCCTGGTATTTGTGTGGCATGAATGTTGCTTGCCACTGCCTGCCAAAATCTGGATATTATCCAGATCTTGCTGCACTTAAACATCGACTGTTTCTGTGTCTGAGTGTCATGAATGGTGCTGAACATTGTATAATCATTGGCAAACATCCCCACTTCTGACCTTATGATGGAGGGTGGATCATTGATGAAGTAGCTGTAGATGGTTGGGCCCAGGGCACTACCCTGAGGAACTCCAACAGAGATGTCTGGAGCTGAGATACCTATCCGCCAACAACCACAACCATCTTCGGATGCGCTGTATACCAGGTATGACTCCAACCAGCAGAGAGTTTTTCCCTGATTCCCACTGTCCTCTGTTTTTCTAGAACTCCTTGATGCCACTTTCAGTTGAATGCAGCCTTGGTGTTAAGGGCTGTCACTCTTATCTCACCTTTGGAGTTCAGCTCTTTTGACCATGTGCAAACCAAAGAAGTCAGGAGCTGAATGGCCCTGGTGAAATCCAAACTAGGTGTTACTGAACAGGTCATTGCTGAGCAAGTGCTGCTTGATAGTACTGTTGCTGACACCTTCCATCACTTTTCTGATCATCGAGAGTAAACTGATGGGGCAGTAATTGGCAGGGTTGGATTTGTCCTGCACAGGAAAAATTTGTGCACAGGACTATCTGAGGAACTTTCCACATGCTTGGGTAGATGCTAGTATTATAGCTGTACTGCTAGTATTATAGCTTGGCTGGGAGTGCAGCAATTTTCTAGAGCGCAAGTCCTCAATACTATTGCCAGAATAATGTCAGGGCCCATAGGCTTTATAATATCCAGTGCCTCTGTTTCTTGATGTCACGTACAGTAAATCAAATTGGCTGAAGACTGGCATCAGTGATGCTGGGGACCACTGGAGGAGGCTAAGATGTATCATCCACTTAGCACTCCTGGCTGAAGATTGCCATGAATGCTTCAGCCTTGTTTTTTACACTGATGTGCTGGGCTCTTCCATCATTGAGGATAGGGAATTTTATAGAGCTTCATCCTCCAGAGTGTCACTTAATTGTTTGTCATTATTCATGCTTGTATTTGCCAGGATTGCAGAGTTTAGAATGGATCTGTTGGTTGTCAGTTTGCTATCCCTCTCTCTAGCATTTGCTGCATATGTTGTTTAGCATGCAAATTGCCCTGTTTTGTAACTTCACCAGGTTGACACCTCAGTCTGGTGCTTCTCCAGGCATGCCCTCCTGCACTCTCCATCAAACCAGGGTTGATCCCCTAGCTTGACGGTAATGGTTGAGTGGGGAATATGCAGTCCATGAAATTATGTCGGAGTACAATTCTGCCACCTGTTGATAGCCCACAGCACATCATGGATGCCCAGTCTTGAGTTGCTAGATCTGCTCAAAGTCTGTCCCATTTAGCACGGTGCTAGTGCCACACAACACGATGGAGGGTATTCTCAATGTGAAGGCATGACTTCATGTCTGTAAAGGACTGTGCAATGGTGACTCTTACAGATACTATCATGGACAGATGCATCTGCATCCAGCAGATTGATAAGGAGGAGGTAAGGTTTGTTTTTCGCTCTTTTTTGTTTCCCTTACCACCAGCCACACACCCAGTCTAGTAGTAATGTCTTGTAGGACCCAACCAGCTTGATCAATAATGCTGCTACTGAACAACTCTTGGTGGACCTTAAAATTCCTCACCCAGTGTATATTCTGTACTCTTATCGCCTTCAGTTCTTACACCATGTTCCAACATAATTTAATAAGAATGCATAAGCTGTTTTAACCAAAGTGAAATATATTCAAACAACTTCAATTAAAAAGTGAAAAATACAAAAAAAAAGAAAGAACTGAAAATCTAGAATAAAGATAATGCTTTGAACACTATCCATTTGGCCGAAATCAGGCAGATGGGTAGTTAAACCCAGGCTGTTCATCGATCAGAATTGGAATTGCAATATGATTGCCATCAGAGAGATGTGGTTGAGGGAGAAGCAGGACTGGCAATGCAAGATTTCAGGGTATCAGATCTGCAGGCAGTACAGGGGAGTGTGCAAAAGAAAACGTGGTGTCACATTATTAATGAAGAAGTTAGTTACTGCAGTAAGGAGGGATGATATCTTTGAAGGGTCTGAGTGGACAGAGCTTAGGAATAAAAAGGGGCCAGTTACACTGCTGGATGTGTAATATAAGTTCCCAAATAGTCTGCATGCAATAGAGGAGCAAATATGTCAACAATTCACTGAGGTGTGTAAACACAATAGGGTAATTATATTTAAGGGATTTCAACTTCCCCAACTTTTATTGGGATAGTTATTGTGTATTGGGTTTAGACAGCACAGATTTAGAGTGTGGAACAGGCACTTCAGTCCAATTTGTCCATGCTGATCAGGTATTCTAAAATGAACCAGTCCCATTTCCCTGCATTTGGCCCATTTTCCTCAAAATCCTTCCTGTTCAGGCACCTGTCCAAATGTCTTTTAAATGTTATAATTGTATCCGCCTCTACCACTTCCACTGACAGCTTGTTCCATACACTCACCACTCTCTGCATGAAAAGGTTGCCCTTTAGGCCCCTATTAAATCTTTCCTCTCTCACCTAAAACCTATAACCTTGAGTTTCAGACTCCCCTATCCTTAGAAAAAGTTATTAAAATGTTTTCAGGACAGCTTTTTAAATCAACATGTTGAAGGTCCAACAAGGGACAGTGTAGTGATTGTAATGAGGTCAACCAAGTCGACGTGATAGAATATGAGTTCCCTGATTGGGGCTAACCTGTTTCAATCAGAGAGCCCTAGCTGACAGATAAAAACAAGAGTGTCAGATATCCTGTTCACTCTGAGGGCCGGCTCTGAGGGAGCTGGATCAGTGTTACGGACTCTTCATGTGTAAAAAAAGGGTGACTTGGTGATGGGAATCTGGCCTGTTTGGAGTTACTTTAGTGGCAACGAGAGTGAGGTACACTCCTGAAGAAATTAGCTCGCTGCAGTCACCTTTGAGTTGGGATAAGCATTTCTGACATTGTGTAATTATTTGGGAAACTTGACATAGTCAATCCTGCTGTCGAAGACTGGGCCCATATGGCAAGAATGCGTTATTTTTTCCAGGTAAATGATATTGGGCAGATGAAAAGCAATGAATAATTCTCCTGACAGCTTGTGAACCCGCAGCGTTTTTGGTTATTAGGAGCATAACTTTCCCTGAGGCACCAGATACTGAGACCTTTCAAGAGTTGATGGACTTAGTTAAGGAATATTATGACCCCAAGCCTCCACTAATTCTGGGACGCTATCGGTCTTACTCAGTTGTTCAAGAACCAGGGGAATCCGTATTGGGATTTTTAACTAGGTTAAGACGACTGGCAGAGGCATGTGACTTTGGCTAAACCCCTAATAAGAGCCTGAGAGACTATTTGGCATGTGGAATTAATGATGTAACCATGCAAAATCTCCTACTAGCTGCAGGCTAACTGAACTTCAAACAACATTACAATTGGCTTTATTACTGGAAAATGCAGCAAGTATAACATATGAATTGCAGGGTACACTGACGAATGTAGATAACCTTGCCAGCCCAACTTCAGTGAAGGCAATTGCATAGCCTCACTCAGGACATATTCTGATCAGAGGGACTCTCGGTCAGCCCACAGCAAAACCCGAAAACAAAGCCAAGCCTTGGCCAAACAGTTAACATTTTCTTCAGGATCCAAGCTGGTAAACCATTGTAGTTGGACTTCAGACAGCAAAACAGTCCCACTAGGCCTGAATTGAGCAAGAGAGCTCATAGGCCAGGAGAGTGCACACCCTGTAAAACCTATCTACATCAAGCTTGGAACAGATAAATTGCCTAGCAACATTCAAATCTGAACCAATCAAAATAAACTTCTGGTTAAATGGTCACCTGATTCGAATGGAGATCAATACTGGGCGGCTGTATCAGTGATTGCAGAACCAGTCTTTAACAAAATTCACTCTAGGCTCCAACCCTTAAGTTTGCACAAGATCTCAGTTGGACTGAAAACCCACACTGGGGAACATTTACAGATTAAGGGCACAACTACGGTTCCGGTCTCTCAGGTGAAGCAGCTAGTTCAGTTACCACTGATTGTAGTAAAAGGCTTGGGCCACGCCTGATGGGGTGACATTGATTGAGAATGATTAAAAAATGGCTGCCTGAGTGAAGTCCTAATTAAATGCCCAGACGTTTTCCAGGAAGGTCTATGCGTTATCAAGGTAGCTAAGGCCACCTTGCATGTTGACCAGGAAGCAATTCCGTGATTCTGCAAGGTCCAGCCAGTGCCATTTGCCTCATGTGCAAAAGTAGAGGCAGAAATCAGGGGGCTGGAAAATGAAGGAATCATCAAACCAATCCAGTATGTGGAAAGGGCAGCATTGGTTGTACCAATTGCGAAGCTCTGTGGATCAGTTCACATTTTTGGGGATTTCAAACAAACAGTAAACCACTTTCCACAGCTGGATAAGTACCCAATCCCCCGCATATATATGCAAAGCTGACAGGGGTGGGGAGGTGTACTGCCCTTCATGAAGATGGATATGAGCCATGCATACTTACACTTGCGGTTCAATGAAGATTCCCAGAAGTATGTTACAAAAAATACCCAAAAGGGATTGTACCAAACATGAGACTGCGATTTGGGGTACCATCGGCTTGTGCCATTTTTCAGCAGACTGTGGACGCAGATAGATCTGGTCCTGGCAAAACTAAAAGAGCTAGTGGTCGGGGAATCCAAAGGGCCATCACAATCAGAATTAAAGCCTTTCTGGATCTGGTGAGACCAGATCATGGTAGAGTACAGCATTTATTATGGGGAACAAGAGTGATTGTCCTGAGCAAAGGTCACTGCCCGATACTGGTTGAACTCCACTAGGTTCATCCAGAGGTTTCCAAAAAGGTGTTCGCAAGAATTTATGTCTGCTGGCCAGGATCGGATGCAAACAGTGCCCAGAATACGAAAAAGCACAAAAATTACCACCAGCAGCTCCCCTATTTTCATGAGAATGGCTGGGAAAACCCTGGATTCAGTTATACGTCGACTATGACAGCACTTTCACGGGTTCAGCATTCTTAGTAGATGCCCACTCAAAGTGGTTGGACATGCATAGAGTTGATTCGTCAAACATGGGGACGATGGTATAAAAGCCGCGAGTATCTTGTCTTGCGAAAGTGTTGGTCACAGACAACAAGTTAGCATTTACCAACAGGGAATCTGAGTATTTCCTCAAGTCAAATGGCATTTTACATATAAGGACAGCTCCATACCATCCATCTTCCAATGTCTGACGGAAAGAGCAGTCCAAACTTTGAAGGCAGGCTTAAAGAAACAGCCTGCAACTTCACTCAATACCAAACTATCCCGGTTTGAATTTGATTGTAGGACCACCCCTCATGCAACTACAGGGATAGCTCCAGCAGAGTTGCTACTGGTGAGAAAACTCCACATCAGGTTAAATCTGATCTTCCTGGACCTGGCGGTGGGGGGACGGGGGAGAATTGCCATCAGGAATGCCAGTGTCGGAGACAAGACTCCTCTAAGCGAGAGAGTTTACTTCAGAGGATGCATTTTGATGCCGAAACCATGGAAATGGCCCTGCATGTGTAAGTGGTCCCATGACATACAAAATCCGGGTAGGTGAGACAGCCTTGAGCAACCACATAGACCACATGAAAGCTGCAAACTCGCAAACAGGACAGGAGCAGACATACCTAGCCCCTCAGAGCATGCAGAAAGGCCATCGGAACCCATGTGTTCTCCCCCTCCATCTAGCGCCAAGGAAACCTTGGAGCCTAAGATGGACACAGCGGATGTCGCAGTTTGATGAAGAAGAGAATGAATTTCTTACGAGATGCTCCAGGCGTAAGAGGTGGGCTACAGTCCAGTACACACTGCCCATATCCGAGGTTGAGTCGGAGGAGTCCTGGTGCAAAAGCATCCTAAGAGAGGCTACAAGAAAAAATATAGGTCTACATTCCAGGACATAGAAGGGGAGGAATGTAGTGATCATGAATAGGTCAACTAGGTGGACCTCATAGAATATGCATTCCTCGATGGGGCTGTTAATCTCGTCCAATTGGCGAGCCCTGGCTGACAGATACAAACAGGGATGTCAGAGGCTCTGTTTACTCCGAGAGCTGTCTCTGAGGAAGCTGGACCAGTGTCAAGTATTAGGCAAGTGTAAGTAAAGGGCGACTTAGTGACGGAACACTGGTCTCTGTGGAGTTATTTCACCAACATCCTGGCTAAGGTCAGTTAATTCACACAGGTCAGGAGAAACCAGCTTTATTTGTTTGATGGAGTGCCTCATACGACAAATGGCATCGCCTCATTGTTCCTAGAGCACTAGTTGCAATGTATCTATATTCAGTTCATTCTAAAGATGCTTAATAATAAATCATAGATAATAGGGATGGTATTAATTAGTAACTTCTTGGGTACAGCAATTCAAGTAGTGATTCCATCCCTTTAAAAAGCAAGAAACAAGTAATTCTGTGATACATTATAATGTTGATTAATTAAGTGTTTAAGACATTGTTATTCTTGCAGTAGCATCAGAAAAGCCAGAATAAAATTTTATCCTCCTCCACATAATAGTTCACATTTGAGCACATATAATGAAGTAACCACTGCTCAACTTTACCAAAACAGCTCATCATCTGCAATCATATATCTTCACTGTGTTCAAAGCTTTGCCAAGGATTAAGGCTTTGCCAATTGGATGGAACTGACAAAAGTATTGCCAGAACAATAAAACTTTATCCAACATGCCAGACACATGCAAGACATTTGTTTAAAGTGCATTAACAATGTGAGCAAAATAATGGCATGCTTCTGGACATATCTATGGGGTTGGTTTCATGGGGCCTGTACCATCAGGTGGGTGTAATTCACCACTATTGACCTTTCACATTAACTTCTAGCACTCCTGGACAACATTTCTACCTGATCCTAGGATGGATCACTAAATCTACAACTCTATGATGTGCAGTAATGTGGTATCTCTCAACACTGGCAAATATGGGCTATCAATTTTCAACTTCCAGCATCTGATTTTAATACTTAAGAACTTCATGGTTTTACAAAGGAAGAAATGTGGACCTAAATCATCTGATAACAGATTGAGGCAAATTCAGACAACCAATATGGAGTAAAGAAAATTGTTTGAAATGGTGATAAAACAAAATGGAGAAACATCCATTCACCAAAATCGCAAGGATTCTACAAACTTTGCCAGTACCGAGGATATGAGCTATCAACTAAACAGTATTTGGTCACAGGTTCAACTATAACAATTCAAGCATGCTTGGAATTGTTAAAATTGCATATTCTTTATTTTCTTATTGTACTAGACAGTCTCCCCCTTGTTAAACCTTATACCTGTGTTTGTGTTTGTGTTTGATATCACATTTTATTGTTTATCTCAAGGTTTATTTTGTTTATCCCAAGATTGTCTATCTCAAAGTTTTCAAATTTCATTTAATTTGTAATTTGTAATGAGTAGTACTAAACTTTAATTGAAGAGTGATGTGCAGTCGTTGTACAGAATTAAACACCTTTAGTCTCACCCAACTGAGGAATTAAAAAGCTAGGAGCTGATTTACCCCTTCTCACCCAGTAATAATATCTTTCCCATGATATTGTCCTACTAAGTGTGAGGTAAATTATGCTTTGGGTAGCAACTCAATATCTGCTGGGAACTCAAGCCTTTATTCAACTTGGTTGGGCCTGGCCACCAGTGCCACACGTCTCCAAACTGAATACACATTTTTTTCTGAGTATATCTTCTTTCTCGTCACAAGCAAGATTCTTACTATAATCCCACTTGTAGTGATATTTTCACATCAATAGCAAGCGTCAGGGGACTGGCATCGCTCGTCTGGGTGCACAATGGCATTTTAAAGATGGTGCAAGTTTGAGGAATGACAGTCAATTCCAGGATATCGGAGTGGTAGCTAGTTTTTCCAGCAACAGCATGTGGGTAAAATGGGGTTAGAATCAGCCATGTGAAATGCAGTATGAGCAGGGTAGGGTGTTAATGAGATGTAGTTGGTAAGAGATGGGGAGAAATTTCACTCAGCCTCATGACAAGAATCCTTGCTAAAAACCTAATGCAATTCACACTTAGGCAACGAAATGTAAGATTTAGCCCTGTAAGCCTGCTGATTGTTTTTTATTAGGTAACATATATAATGGACTGATTTTTAACATTGGAGGAGGGCAACAGGAGTCGTATGTGTTTCTATATAAGCAACCTACCTCCAGGGGCAAAAAGTGATTAAAGTTCACATTTTCAAGGGCATGAGCCCTGGCTTGATATAGAGACTGATTTTCTGCCAACTTATAAGCAGTGTGGACACGTGAAGTGTGGGACTTAATTAGACATCATAGTTGCCATCACTGAATTTGCTGTTTGTCCTGAAGGAGAAGTCAGATGTTCGTACCCAAGCCCTCTTCTCTCTCACAGGAAGGAAGATGTCATATGAGAGCCAAGGCCTAACATTTGGGGCAGGGCAAAAGCTCACCTCATCAATACTGACCTGGGTCTCATGCTGAGACCATGAAGGAGGTGGGAGGCTCCCTCTCTGTAGGATGAAGGAAAAAGCCACCTCACAGTGCAACAGAAGTCAACATTGTCCACCTCTGCCTTTACATCCTGTTCCTCTCTCAGTTCCAGCTCCTTCCCCGAATATTTCCAAAGTCTCACCATCTACAAGGAAGGCCTTGTTGAGAGAGTGCTGCAGACCATCACAAAGACCAAGATCCTTGCAGGGTGGGCCAGATACTGGAAACATAAAAACATTGAAAATAGGAGCAAGAATAGGCCATACAACCCTTGAGCCTGCTCCACCATTCAACATGATCATGGCTAGTCATCCAACTCAGTGACCTGTTCCTGTTTTTGCACCATGCCCTTTCATCCCTACAGCCCAATAAGAACTATATCTAACTCCTCCTAAGACCATAAAAACACAGATATAGGAACAGGGTAGGCCGCTCATCTCCTTGTGTCTGCTCCACCACTCAGTGGGACCATGGCTTATCCACTTTCCTGCCCTATCCTCGTAACCCTTGACTGTCCTATTGATAGGGAAAACATTCAATGATTTGACCTCAACTACTTTCTGTGGCAGAGAATTCCACAGGTTCACCACTCTGTGGATGAAGAAATTTCTCTTCATCTCAGTCCTAAATGGTCAACCATGCATCTTTAGACTGTGAGCCCAGTTCTGGATTAATTGGTCATCAGGAACATCCTTCCTGCGTGGCATCTTCAGAAACCTGATGGTCCAGTAATTGGCTTAGTGAGCAGGTGGCATTGCCTGAAGCTGAGACTTCCATAAAGCAGTGAGTAACCATCTCTTCAAGGACTTCCTCATCTCTTGGATCCATTTGTCAAGGTTGGAGTGAAGGTCTGAAGCTACCTCAACTGGCAGAGAATGAAGGAGGCACGGCAGCTACCAACGTTGTAAATTTTATTTATTCATTTTGTGGGATGCCAGCGTCACTGGCTGGCCAGCATTTATTGCCTGTCCCTGGGCCACACATATAGGCCACAGACTAACTACACCTCTTCTGTTTCTCACTATTAATCTCACTGGATGCCTTGATGACTGTGTGGAAGTAATGGATAATACCCTGCACCTGGGGAAACCCAATATTGGAGGCAAAACCCGATGTTCTCTATGTGAGGCAGAACTCAATCAGCTATTAAAAACATTATGGCTACAAGAGCGGGTCAAAGGCTAGGAATTCTACACTGAGAAACTGATTTTCTTTCTCCCTAATGCTTGTCCACCATCTGCAAGGCAGAAGTCAGGACTGTGATGTGATACCCTCCACCAACGTGGAGCTCCAAACATGCTCAAGAAGCTTGACTCTCTCCGGGACAAATCAGTTTACCTGATTGGCACCATACCCACCACACTCAACATTTACACCACTGACTCGCAAAAGCAGCAGTGTGTACCATCTGCCAGATGCACTACAGGAACTCACCAAGGTTCCTTAGATAGCACCTTCCAAACACATGATGTTGACCATCTAGAAGAATAGGGCAGTAGACGCATTGGAACTGCAACACTTGCAAGTTCCCTTCCAAGCTACATACCATCCTGACTTGGAACTATATCACTGTTACTTCATTGTCAGTGGGTTAAAATCTTGGAACATTCCTCCTAAGGAAATACCTGAAGATATTGTGAAGGCATTGGTGGTGATTTTTCAGGAATCACTGGTCACAGGGAGGATCGCAGAGGACTGGAAAATGGTTAATTTAACACCCCTCTTTAAGAAGGGCGGGAGGCAGACCTTGGTTGGCCTGACCTTGACCTGACCTTGGTTGTTGGTAAAATTTTAGTGACCATTATTAAGGATAAGATTGCGGAGTACTTGGAAATGCATGGCAAAATAGGGTAGAGTCAGCACGGCCTCATCAAGGGGACGCCATGCTTGACAAATCTGTTAGAATACTTTGAGGAGGTAACAGGTAAATTGGACAAAGGAGAGCCATTGGATGTGATCTACTTGGATTTCCAGAAGACAGGGTGCTGCTCAGGAAGCTGCTGAATAAGTTAAGAGCTGGTAGGGGCACAGTATTGGCATGGATAGAAGTTGACTGGCAGAAGGCAGAGAGTGGGGATAAAAGCCAGTAATGGTAGCCAGTGACTAGTGGAGTTCCGCAGGGGTCACTGTTGGGACCACAACTACTCACGTTATACATTAACGATCTAGACAGAAGAACTGATGGCATTGTTACTAAGTTTTCAGATGACAGGTGGAGGGACAGGGAGTGTTGAGAAGGAGGTGGATGTGGAAGGACTTGGACAGAATAGGAGAGTTGGCAATGAAGTGGCAGATAGAATACAATGTGAGAAAGCATGAAGTTATGCACTTTGGTGGAAAGAATAAATGCAGAAAGGCTTCAGAAAACTGAAGCACAAAGGGACTCAGGAGTCCTAGCTCAGGATTTTCTTAAGGTAAACATGCAGGTTCAATTGGCAGTTCAGAAGACAAATGCAACGTTAGTATTCATTTCTAGAAGGTTACAAGGGCAGCACAGTGGCTCAGTGGTTAGCACTGCTGCCTCACAGCAACAGGGACTGGGTTTGATTCTATCCTTGAGCGACTGTCTGTGTGGAGTTTGCACATTCTCCCCGTGTCTGCGTGGGTTTCCTCCAGGTACTCTGGTTTCCTCCCACAGTCCAAAGATGTGCAGGTTAGGTGGATTGGCCATGCTAAATTGCCCCATAGTATCCAGGGGTGTGTAGATTAGGTGGGTTATAGAGGGATGGGTCTGGGTGGGATGTCTGAGGGTCTGGGTGTGGACTTGTTGGGCCGAAGGGCCTGTTTCCACACGGTAGGGATTCTATGATTTATGAATATGAGAGCAAAGATACACTGCTGAAACTGCATAAGGCTCTTGTCAGGCTGCATTTGGAATATTGTAAGCAGTTTGGGGCCCCATATCTAAGGAATAATATGTTGGCCCGCTCCTGAGCTTATATAATGTGATAGGGCAGTAGGTGAACATGTGCCAAAATAAAATCAGATAGGTTACAAACTAGGCTCCAATTTACTATGTCACTTCTTTGTTACCAAAATAAATTTCATGTCTGATGGATTATTGGCTTGGGAACTGATTGGCAATAATATACCACAGTCCATCCTCTTGAGACAATTGAGAGATGCGCCTGGATAAAATATTTCTAGAACAGCATTGGACGGCTTTTTCTGTACAGGAAGTTAAAAGGTTATAGTTATGAATTATAAATCAGACCTATTACACTGGCTCTGTCCTAAGGAAGAATTTATTTCTGCATTTCAAGAGTTATGTGGAAGTTTTGAACAATGCACTTGCATCATGCAAGTTTCCTGACTAGGAGCAGAAAGTCATTAAAATTACCTTCAATGAGTCACCCACTAAGGAATTTGTTTTGTATAAATAAAACCTTGTTTTATTTGTACCCAAAATAATGTAGCCTAGTATGTTTATGCCAGATGATTACAGCAAGAGTGTACTCCATCATTATGAATAGTGAATTATCTCTTCTTTCATCTAATTGCCAGACAAGCAAATGGCAAAACTAATTTTTGTAAGGCCAATGACTCATCTGTAACTTCATTATGGCTTCGTGGAAATGTAACAGAACTCGATTAAGGTAATTGTTCAAAGTGGCACATTCTACTATTCACTGTCATGTTAGTGGCACTTATAATTATATGGTATTTACTGTAATTACAAATGCACTACAGTACTTACGTGGGAACTACCATGAACAGATAGTTTGAGGGAAGAAATTATTTGGCAGCTGTGTGCCTTGTCTGATCGTACTTTATATTTCCCAGGTTCTGTCAAGTTGATCTTTTGTAAACATGTTATAATTACGAGGTGAATTAGAGGTGAATTTGAAGTAGTATAGTGATAATTTGAGCCTATTTCAAGCTACAGAACAAGCAAGATGCAACATGTACCTTTTTCTCAATTTTATTTTATTAACTAACATGAACATTGGGTGATTTTAATTCACTTCCAATTCTCATTCGCAATGGTATTGTTGATCTTATTTAATATTGAAAGATTTACATCAAATATTTCTGAATATTATAGCTTATTCCTTCTGGCATCCAGATTTCCTGCAAGCTTATATGATAAACTATCAAGTGATGAAATGGTTGATACTATAGGAAATATATAGTTATATTCATGCAAATATTAATAGGTTTTGATGCCATATGTTTATGATTGAAAATTTATATCAAAATATTTTATTGTCATTCTTTTGCTTTTGGGTTTCATCTTTGCCCAGTAGTATTGAAGTTCAGATCCTATAGCAGATGGTAGAACATAAGATCCAAGTGACCCAGTTAAGACAGATGGAGCATGGATGCTTCACAAAACAAATACTTATAGATGTTAAAATTCGTGCTAATTTCTGTCAGCTAGCAAAAATGAAATACAAATTATCTCTAAAACTAAGTGCAGACTTCTGTGTATAAGTAGTTTCTGTACAAGATCTGATAACTTAATGAAGTTATTGCTGAGTCACTGCCCCCGAACAGACCTACTCTGTAATCATATAGCTTCATGTGAATTACTTAATGCTTACAAAACACTTTTACCTGAGTAAGTAGTAAAGAAACCTTAATTTGTTTGTGGATACAAATGCATATCATGAAGGAATAGTTATTAGAAACATATTTATGTCTGTCATGTTATTTATTTAATACTATTCCTTTAAGTGAATTCTATAATTGATAGAAAAGTAGAAAAAAATTAAAGTGAATAATCCAATCAACTGTTTATCATTTTTGCCTAAATACATTGCTATATTGATGTAGCAGTGTGAATGTATTTTCACCACACAACTGCAACAGTTCAAGAAGACGGTTCATCACTGCCTTCATAAAGATGATTAAGGATGAACAATTAACGTTGGTCTTGCCAGCTATGCTCACACTCCATGAATGAATAAAAGAATAAAAGTTTATGATGGACATCACATTCTGTTTGATAATTTAACCTCATGCATTGTCTTTGGTCTATCTATCTTGAAAAGAATTGAATAGTTCAATTCCATCAATTTTAGCATCCTGTTATCCTTGCATTTACGTGTGAAGTGTGTGCAGATATACCCCACGACCTAATGTCTATGGTTGGTGACTTATTATGCACATCTAGAATTGCACCATCTTTCTCTTCCTATTTCTTAACTCTAACATTACAGCCTAATGCAGCCCTCAAGACATTCTCCCTTTCAAACAGACAAATAGTAGAGAACTGAAATATTGCTAAGAGGAGATTAGAAGTTGAAACATTTGGTCTTGTACTCAGAACTAGAATACAAGAAACAGACCTGAGAAAAAGAGATATTATATTGTACAGAATGAGAAGAGGGTGCTGATTGGTTGGGCCATAATTGGAAACGCAGTAAGTACAGTTAACTGTCAATCTCAATCCTCAGAGCAAATAGATATAGCCTGATTGATTGGGATGTCATCATGGGGATGCAGCTACGATTGGCCGTCTCCATGCCAGCTTTTTGTACAAATTCCTTTTCTCTACATAAGACCGGGTTTTTGATGCAAGTCTTGGCACATTCCAGATTATTTAATTGATAATTGCCAATAACATTCTGAGCAGAGTCACATCTGCGTGGGAGCATGTTACTGAGCTATAAATGAAGAATGGCTGGGACACAAGACCTTTCACATTTGCTCTAAGAGTGAGAGAAGTCAGTCCCATGTGGGGACAAACATCTTAAACTGCTTCAGAGATAGTAGGAACTGCAGATGCTGGAAAATCTGAGATAACAAGGTGTAGAGCTGGATGAACACAGCAGGCCAAGCAGCATCATAGGAGCAGGAAGGCTGACGTTTCGGGCCTAGACCCTTCATTTCTGATGAAGGGTCTAGGCCCG
>NC_063339.1:33625475-33647664 GCF_021869965.1 Rhincodon typus | reverse complement strand
GAATGACAACATGGAAAGGTCAAAAACTGATTGATTGTTGAGAAGCTGTTGTTTGGAACTGTGTTTAACCCCCCACTAACTATACTATCCACTAATCTACAGCTTAGAATTAATACTATAAGAGATTTTTTTTTCTTCTCTTTTTACTTAGCTTAAATTTTGATTTAGAGTCTTTAACTTAAGATATGGCAGGGGAGCTCAATCCCATGTTACATGGTCTGCAATATGTGGGAAGTCTTAGACTGGAAGTCTGGGTGACCATATCTTCAGGAGCTGCCACTGATTTTCCAACTGAGCCCCACATTTCAGATGTTAGGCATCAGGCGGAGGCCTGCAATACATCCAAGAGGCTGAGACTTAGATGGATAACATGATTTTAAATGTGGACACTGCATAGCTTGAGGACATGCAATCAGATAATGAATGAGTGACCACTAGTCAGAAAAAGGGAGGCAGAAAGCCGGGAAAGCTCCGGAGTGTGTCTCACTCTGTATTCAGAGCTGGTATCCGTGAGGGCTCCCCTGGGAATGCAGATGGAGCTGGATCTACACAAGGGGGAGTAGGGGGAGAAACAGTAGAGGATTTATTGTATTCTTATGTAAAACATACGTGCCAATAAAATCAAAAATCAAAATAAAATAAAAGAAAATACAATGGTGCTTTATAAGTATACTAGGGTCAAGAGGATAACCAGGGAAAGAGTAGGCTGCATTAGAAAATCAAGGTGGCAATCTTTGTACGGACCTGTTAAGAAGGCTTATGGGATACTTGTCTTTATTAGTTGAGGCATTGAATACAAGAGCAGGGGTGTTTTGAAGGAGATGTATAAGATATTGGTTAGGCCACATGGAGTAATGTGTATAGTTCTGGTCACCACCTGCTATAGGAAGGATATAATTACACTAGATAGGGTGCAGAGAAGTTTCACCAGAATGTTGCCCAGGTTGGAGCTTTTCAGCTATGAAGAGTGACTAGATAGGCTGTGTTGTTTTTCTTAGAGTTGCAGGGGGACCAGATTGCACAGAAATATGACCGGCACAGATAGAGTAGATAGGAAGGAATGTTTATCCTTAGTGCAATGATTAATAACCAAGTGGCACAGATTTAAGGGAAGATGCCATATGTTTAGTGGGGATATAAGGAAATAAAATTCACCCAGAGGACAGTGGGCACCTGGAACTCACTGCCTGAAAAGGTAATAGAGGCAGAAACCATCACAACATTTAACAAGTACATAGATGAATACTTGAAAAGCCATAGCATATAAGGCTATAGGCCAAGTGCTGGGAATTGGGATTAGAATAGGTAGGTGCTTGATGCCCAGTATCAACACAGTGTGAACCGGTGTAGGCCAAAAATCTTCCTTCTGCATTGTATACTCTATGACTGGGTGACCCAATAAGTTGGGCATATCTAAAATTTCATCTGTTTAATGCAATCTGTTGAATCTATCAAGGTTAGTTGTTCAAAGCTACAGACTTTGTCCTTTGCAAGATGAATATCCTAACTCTGCAAGTTCCCCTCACTCCCCCGTTCGCAATAAGTACAGTGATGCCCACCATCAGTTGTCATAATAAGAATGAGTCATAAAGAAATGTTAATGTTTCCCTGAGGTGATCCTTGTCCTTTGTATTCTTTATATAACTGACAGATTAACGACCCACTAACAAATTGATGGGATTCCCTTACACAGGAAATATTTGTAATGACGCACAAATTCTGAAACATAGACATTTGTCATCAGTCTCTAGCCTAAAAAGGATTCTGTGCAGTGAAAGTACCCAAAACAATCAAATGCTCTGTCCATCAAATATTATTTTTGTATACTGTTCAAATTCCTATCCTGTAATTACAAAATCAAGCGCTTTAAATTAAAGCTTTCTGTGTGCCAACTAAGCCAATTAAATACACTGTAATTTTCACAAGGCACTGAAATTCAGTTTGTTAAAATAATCCATCATATCAGAAACAAAAAGCCTTGTGGACACAGACGATTTTTGACAACATTCAAATAAAGATTAAAAAGGTAATTTATATTCATTCCAGAAAAGATTCTAAGGCTGTATTCATACTATTTACCTTATAGCGGGAGCTGTAGAGTGCAGCCTAAATTAACATCACTCAAGTTAACTTGCAAGCTATGCCTTACAGAAACCATTCTCCTCAGTGGCCACTTTAAATGTTGGGAGATGGAGAAAGCTTAAGTCCAGTTTCTTACTAGATTGAAGCCAACCTCATTATTGACAAGATTTATAGCTTAGTCAGTGCATACCCAAACCTGCATGAAACACCCTCTCAGGTAAGAGGTGGGCACTCTCAGGTTGTTTTGCTTTGATCAGATTGAGTTGTTATAAATGAATTATACGCCAGCTTGACTCATACATGCACTTGCACCTGGGTAATTTCGACACTAACGTACCATTACACTGAAAATGTAGTGCTAGGTGTTAGTAAACTAAAGTGGAAGCTTCCGTATGGGGTCAAAGTTCAGCAATGGGCATAGGAGTGAGTGCCCCTTTCCTGTGATGGCATGTCAGTTTTTCTCATGCGGTGACGTGGATCCCAACTCATTATATTTGAGCATGCGCAAGGAACATGGTGAATATTGTGGTGGAGTTGAATAGGAAGTTGATACCCCTTCTATTATCCTGAGAAATACATCAAAACATAAGGACTAGGAGCAGGAGCAGGCAATTCAGACCCTCAGGCCTGCTCTGCCATTCAACATGATCATGACTGATCTCATTTAGACAACTCCACTTTCCTGCTCATTCCCCATAATCGTTCAGGAAGGAAATTCCCAAGGAATGAAAAGCAGTAATAATTTTGAAGGATAGGAAGGAAAATATTTAAATGTTAGTCAGCTTAAATGGAAAATAAAGATTTCCCCTCCTTGCATCTTTACCAGAATCCTGAGGAAAGAGTTAAATTGGACAGATAGGTGTTAGGACCTTCAACACATTACTAATTAGAAATCAGTCTATTTCCTCCTCAAATTTTCTCAATGTCCTGGCATCCACCACACTCTGAGGGAGTGAATTCCATAGGTTCAAAGCCCTTTGAGAGAAGTAATTCCTCCTCACCTTAAATCTGCTCCCACTTATCCTAAAATATGACCTCTTGTTCAAGATTGCCACTCAAGGGGAAACATCCTGTCTACATCTAACTTCTCAATCCACTTTAGCATCTTATATCTCAATGAGATCTCGTTTCATTCTTCTAAACTCCAGAGAGTCTGAACTGCTCAATCTCTCTTCATAAGAGATTAGAGGAAGAGAGAAGGTCATTGCAACATAGTTAAGGGGCACTCAGATAGGCATTCATTCCTTGCCATCCAGAATCATCACTTGGGCTTATTCAAAATCCTGCTATTTCCTCCCTAACAGCATTATAGGCGTAACTACAACACTTGGACAGCAGCAATTTGAGAAGCACCACCACTTAGGGATGAGCAATAAATGCTGGTCACATCGCACGAACTAATAAAAAAAAAATTGCCCTTTCAGTCTTCCTCATTTTGGTAGAGAACCACCCTAGAATAGACAGACACTCATTCTTGGCCAAATTCCTTGACCTGTGCCCATTTAAATACAAGTATCCCTCCTCAAGACATCTTGGTGATCAAGCAAATTAGAATACCGCTGCCTGATTTCAATGAGAAATCACACAACACCAGGTTACAGTCCAACAGGTTTATTTGAGAACACAAGTTTTCGGACTCTCACTCCTTCTTTAGGTGTTTAAAGATTTAACAGCATCTTAGTTCTGTTTAATACATTCTCAGTGGGGTGACCCTTTGATTGTTTAATTATAAATTGTGTCTGGTACTACCTCTCTCGTTAACACCTGAATAAGGAGTGAGGCTCAGAAAGCTTGTGTTTTCAAATAAAACTGTGTGAGATTTCTGCCCTTGTTCACCCCAGTCCAACACCGGCACCTGAACATCATGATCTTAATCATGGCATAGCATTGATAAATACTCCCCAAAGAAGATAACATTGCAGAGACTCACACCAAGGTCCAGCAAATACAGTAGCTTGCCTGCTGTACAACTCTTCCAGGCAGACAGGAATTGGAAGGTACTTATTGTTTGCTCACTACTTGGAACTTGGAAGAGGGAAACTAATTCTGGCAAGTCTTTCAATCAGCACATATGACATGCAAATGCATGTAGAGGGGTTTAACCTGCCCTTAAAGTTCCAAGATCTTCATTGAAAACATCCATCATGCTATCAGGTTCCTGATTTGTGTCCTCTCATAAAATTAGTTTTCCCCAGCTGCCTTGCTTCTCGCTCCCAGGACCATTATAAGGTCTCCTGGTGCTGGATCTAGATTTTATTTATCAAGATGAATTTAAAACAGCTCCCAATATACAGATAAAGGAATCCAATTAATCATAGACACCGTGCATCCTCAAGTTGGTGGAGGGGGTGGTGGTGGTGTACAAATATATTCCATTTAGAAGCACCAAAAGATGTACTCAGTGGAAAATGCAGCAGGACAATAGCAATTTGCTCTCCCTTTCAATTATAGAAGTACAAAATTACAAAAACCACAATTTTCAGCTCAAAAATGCTTGTATTTTGAGTGTTACGGGTGGTATTTGCATGGCACCCATGATATGCTGCACATTTCTGGTGTGGACCACACTAAAAGCCACGTTGTATGTAGATTGGCAGCAGCAGTGCTCGTTTTACTCGGAGGATGGAGTACAGCATATAATGTTGTTTAAATCTGGGCATTAGCTAAATGGGTATGACCACTCTCATGGTCCACATTCCAACTGATATCCTCTCTTAACCTCACAAGCTGACCACACCCACAAGTTTATCATTGTATTTAAATACCAACTCACCTGTTGAAATGGGTATGCTGTCTGTTTGGCTTCAGTTACAGCTGTAAGTGGGCAGATTGAGGTGGTTTTGGAGCAGAAATCTGATTTTTGGGATTTTAGTCTTAACACCCAACCCGAACCAACATCCCAATAAATTCTGAGATGTGCTTCAAATTTCAAAGAGTCCTGACAGCACAATATCCAACTGGTGTATGACCTCAAAAAGCACATTGTATAGGTCAATGAGATAGTAGGAACTGCAGATGCTGGAGAATCTGAGATAACAAGGTGTAGAGCTGGAGATGGTGTTTTGGTGGTCGGGGGTGGGGTCATGATCAAGGGGGCGGTAGGAGGAGGTGTCAGAGAGCTGGCGTCTGGCCTCGGCGATGTAGAGGTCAGTGCACCATACTACAAATGCGCCTCCCTTGTCCGCGAGTTTCCCAATCTTAAGTTCACCTGGACCATCTCTGATACCTCTCTCTGCTTCCTGGACTTTTCCGTTTCCATCTCTGGCAACCACCTGGAAACCGGTATCCATTTCAAGCCCATAGACTCCCACAGCTACCTAGAATACACCTCCTCCCACCTACCTTCCTGCAAAAATGCCATCCCCTATTCCCAATTCCTTCGCCTCCACCGCATCTGCTCCCAGGATGAGGCATTCCACTCCCAAACATCTCAGATGTCCTCGTTTTTCAAGAACTGCAACTTCCCCCCACCGCTCCCCCCTCCACCAGTGGTCGAGAACGCCCTCCACTGTTCCTCCCGCAACTTTTCCCTCACAGCCCCTCCCCGCAATAACAGCCAAACCAGAATCCCCCTCGTCCTCACGTACCACCCCACCAACCTCCGGATCCAACACATTATCCTCTGACACTTCCGCCATCTGCAATCCGACCCCACCACCAAAGACATTTTTCTCTCCCCACCCTCATCTGCCTTCCGGAGGAACCACTCTCTCCGTGACTCCCTTGTCCGCTCCACACTCTCCTCCAGCCCCACCACACCCAGCACTTTTCCCTGCAACCGCAGGAAGTGCTACACCTGCCCCTACACCTCCCCCCTCACCCCCATCCCAGGCCCCAAGAAGACCTTCCACATCAAACAGATGTTCACCTGCACATCTGCTAATGTGGTATACTGCATCCGCTGTTCCAGATGTGGCTTCCTCTACATCGGGGAAACTAAGCGGAGGCTTGGGGACCGCTTTGCGGAACACCTACGCTCGGTTCGCACTAAACAACTGCACCTCCAAGTCGCGAACCATTTCAACTCCACCTCCCATTCCTTAGACGACATGTCCATCCTGGGCCTCCTACAGTGCTACAACGATGCCACCCGAAGGTTGCAGGAACAGCATCTCATTTTTGCTTGGGAACCCTGCAGCCCAATAGTATCAATGTGGACTTCACAAGCTTCAAAATCTCCCCTCCCCCTACCGCATCCCAAAACCAGCCCAGCTCGTCCCCACCTCCCTAACCTGTCCTTCCTCCCACCTATCCCCTCCTCCCACCTCAAGCCCCATCCCCATCTCCTACCTACTAGCCTCATCCCGCCCCCTTGACCTGTCCGTTCTCCCTGGACTGACCTATCCCCTCCCTAACTCCCCACCTACACTCACCTTTACTGGCTCCATCCCCACCTCTTTGACCTGTCTGTCTCCTCTCCACCTATCTTCTCCTTTATCCATCTTCTATCCGCCTCCCCCTCTCTCCCTATTTATTTCAGAACTCCCTTCCCCTTCCCCATTTCTGAAAGAGGGTCTAGGCCCAACACATCAGCCTTCCTGCTCCTCTGATGCTGTTTGGCTTGCTGTGTTCATCCAGCTCTACACCTTGTTATCTTGTATAGGTCAATGCCTGTTATCTTGGCAGCAGCCATGATAACTTTAATCTGTACCAATCAACAGTACCGATGGCTTTTAAGTCACCACAAGTGTATTTTACTGGATGAGAAATGCTATCTATTGGCTCCAGTCATGATTGCCCTGTTGAGCACTGATATCTGATGGTGACAGTAGTTGGAGTGTTCATGGCACCAACTGACCTCAGTAGGAGTTTCTACTGCAACATGTAAATGTGGAACAGCTTCTGTTGCTGACAGTGAGACATCAGTTATGAGATGTTCCCTCGTGACAAGGTTCACATGTGACCTTACACAGTTGACCACTTTTTCCAGCCTGTAAAGAATGGGCTTCAATCCATCCACAAATCCCTGTGAGGCTTAGGTGCCAGACTCCTCTATGCTGCTCTTACAAGCCTGTCAAGGCATCATTCATTTTGAAGTGAATACCCACCAGCCTTTTTCTATACACCATCACATCAAAATCTTTGTCTGAGTTCCCTGCAGCAGTGAAGGTGTAAAACCTCTCCTAACTAGCTGACATCTGTGCTGCTATTTCCCCGCTCTGGTGCATAATCCTTCACCATGGGCAGATGTCATCTCTAACCTAACAGCTAAATAATGCAGTGCCAATAGTTGATAGCTCAGCTAATCAAAGCAAATGATATTGTTTCATCACCATTAGCCTGTTCTTCTTCAATCATTTCAAATGGGATGTGAGAGGAGAAATGGTGTGAGTATCATCCTGAAATTTTTAAACGCCACCGCTAGCCCAAGCCTTGAGCCAAGCTGCTCCAATGGATGGGAACTCCACCTTCTCCATTAGGGTGAGGAGATGTAGCTGTCATTCACTCTGCCTGCTAGCTTTTGCTGCCTGCATTAAGGTTCCATTTTTTCCCGCAAGAGAAAGGCATTTGGGTCAGCTAGTGAGTATGGTGAAATGGCTTGGGTGATTTGCCTGTTATGGTTGAATAATTGGTACATACATTCAAGCTGCAAGATATGAATGGGAGGCTTGTCACAGTGTTAGGTTTGTGAGGGTGAGCTGAAGATAACAATGAGATTGGTAGCAATTTTTAAGAGTTTTAATTAGTAAAAGTGGAATGTGATTTGAGCAGTGAGAGGTCATAGATTCAATTGTAAGGGATGGCTTTTGAGAATGATTTCATTTCCCATGACCAACCATGTGAGGTCATTAAACATGGTGCAGCCCTTCATTGTGTAACACTGGTCACATTGATAGTAATGTCTTTCTGGTTTCAGTGCCTCTACAAAATGGGTCTACTTCTCCAGCTCCCTCAGCCAATTGGATAAAAAAATTGGCTTGAACATAGGAGACAGAGGGTGGTGATGGAGGGTTGTTTTTTTTTGGACTGGGGGCCTGTGACCAGTGGTGTTCCACAGGGATCAGTGCTGGATCGACTATTGTTTGTCATTTATATAAATAATTAGGATGAGTTTATAGGAAGCATAGCTAGTAAATTTACAGATGACACCAAAATTGGTGGTATAGTGGACAGTGAAGAAGGTTATCTAAGATTACAATGGAATCTTAGTCAGCTGGACCATTGGGCCAAGAAGTGAGATGGATTTTAATGCAAATAAATGAGAGTTGTTGCACTTTGGTAAGACAAACAAGGGCAGAGCTTACACAGTTAATTGTAGGGCCCCAGGTAGTGCTGTCGAACAGAGAGACCTAGGATGTTCAGTTACATAGTTCCTTGAAAGTGGTGACACAGATAGACAGGGTGGCGAAGAGGGCATTTAGCACCCCTGCTTTCATTGGCAAGAGCATTGAGTATAGGAATTGGGACATCATCTTGCGGCTGTACAGGACATTAGTGAGGCCACTTTTGGGTTGGAGAGGGTGCAAAAACATTTACAAGGTCGTTACCAGGACTGGAGGGTTTGAGTTATCAAGAAAGGCCATATAGGCTGGGACTTTTTTTCACTGGAGTGTAGGAAGCCGAGGGATGACCTTATAGAGGTTTATTAAATCATGAGGGGCATAGATAAGGTGAATAACAGATTTTTTCCCTAGGGCAGGGGAGCTCAAAACTAGAGGGAATACTGTAAGGTAAGAGGTAAAAGTTTTAAAAGAGTCCTGAGGGACAACATTTTTCATGAAGAGGGTGGTTTATATATAGAATGAACTGCCGGAGGAAACGGTGGATGCAGGTACAGTTACAACATTTACAAGACATTTGGACAGGTCCATGAATAGGAAAGGTTTAGAGGGATATGGGCCAAATGCAAGCCAAATTGAATTAGTTTAATTTGGGAAACCTGGTTGGCATGGACGAGTTGGACCAAAGGGTCTGCTTCCATGCTCTTTGACTCTACAACTTAGAGGACCTATGTCCTTTCTGTTCACCTGGTGAAATATTCATGTGAAATGACATCATTGAATACACAAACTGGCCATATGGATGTCTGTCTTTCTTTGTAAGTTTCTCTAAACATGTAATAGATTTTGGCGACAAAATGGGATCGAAGTACAAGAATGTTGGCAGCAAACAGTAGCAGAAAATGTGATGAAGAAAATCAGCTGGCTCTTAGTGACTGGCCTGCTCAGATTACAGTCATAGAGTCATACAGTACCCTCAGGTCCTTCTTAAATCTTTCCCCTCTCACCTTAAACCTATGCCCTCTAGTTTTCAATTCCCCATCCCTGGGAAAAAGACTATGCTCCTACACTTTTTACAGTCATCTAGGGATCCATTTGAGCCCGATAGCTTAAACACAATATATGCCTTCTTCTTTTTCCTGACCAGAGCCTCAGTACCCCTCATCAGCCAGGGATCCCTAAATCTGTGAGCTTTTCCTTCATCCTAAACAGGGATATACTGTCCATGGACTCCTGATATCACACTTTTAAAAGCAATTTGCCAATTGTTCCTTTTCCTTCAACAGACCCACCCAATCAATTGCTGCTAGAACCTGCCTAATGGCCCCAAAATTGGCCCTGCTCCAGTTTAGCACCTTAACCTGTGGACCTGTACTACCTTTTTCAATCACTATGTTAAAACTAAGAGAGTTATGGTCACTGGACCCAAAGTGCACTCCGACTGATACTTCAGTCACTTGCCTGGCCTTATTTCTTAAGAGGAGGTCCAGTGTTGTACCCTCCCGAGTAAGGCCCTCTACATATTGATTTATAAAACTTTCTTGGATATGTTTGAGAAATTCCACCCCATCCAGACCTTTTACACTCTGGGTGGCCCAGTCAATACAGGGGAAATTAAAATCTACGATGAATACTACTCTATTATTCCTACAAGTATCTACAATCTCTTTACAAAATCTGCTCCTCTAGTACCCTCTGGCTATTTGGGGGTCTATAATACCATCCCAATAGAGTGATCATCCTCTTCTTGTTTCTGAGTTCTAACCATATGGCCTCATTTGATGACCCCTTAAGAATAACCTCTCTAAGCACTGTTGTTATGTCCTTCCTTATCAAAATGACAACTCCCCCTCCTCGCTTACTTGTACCTCTGTCACTCCTGTAGCTTCTGTATCCCAGAACATTGAGCTGCCAGTCCGGCCCTTCTCTCAGCCATGTTTCTGTTATGGCTATAATAATCCAGTTCCCAGAGCCAATCCATGCTCTGAGCTCATCTACCTTACCAGTCAGGCCTTATGCATTGAAATAAATGCACTGTAAACCAGAAGTCTTTTCCCTCCCTTGACTGGCTATCCTGAATAGTAAACTTGCTCTCGATGGCTAATGCATTTTCCCCTGAATTCTCGATGGCGCCCCGCCAAACTAGTTTAAACCCTCTCGAGTAACTCTAGCAAATCTCCGAGAGGATATTGAAACCCCTCCAGTTCAAATGGAACCCGTCCCTCTTGTACAGGTCACATCTACCCCAGAAGAGATATCAATGATCCAAGAACTGAAAACCCTGCCCCCTACATCAGCTCCTCAGCCACGGATTCCTCTGGCCTATCTTTCTATTTCTATCCTCACTGGCGCGTGGCACAGGAAGTAATCCTGTGATCACTACCCTTGAGATCCTGTTTTTTAACTTCTTACCTAAATCCCTATACTCATTTCACAGGACCCCATCCCTTTGTCTACCTGTGCCATTTGTACCGATGTTCCCCTCCCCCTTCAGAGTGTTCTGCAACCACTCAGAGACATCCTTGACCCTGGCACCTGGGAGGAAACACACCATCCTGGTGTCTCCTCTGTGGCCACAGAATCTCCTGTATGTCCCCCTCATAATTGAGTATGCTATCAGTAATGCTCTGTCTGACCGCACCCTTTCCCTCTGAGCCTAAGATTGCTGAGATTTTGATCGTATCCTACTGAACCTTACAGTTTCTGTCATTGCATGCTCACACTTTGTGAAATCAGTTGCTACAGGGTCCTAAAATCAATCTCTGCCAACTAGACTGGCTTTGGGTGAGGTTGCTTTACTCAGGCTGACTTAGACTTTGTTTTGCTTTTACAGATGGTCACAGTGATCTGTTTACTGGGTTACTGTTGCATCTGAAAAGAGACAATATGGCTGTACCCACAGAATACGCCAGAAAGCTAGGAACAAATGAAAGAGCTGAAAACTATTCAGTAAAAATATTTAAGCAAGGCCATTTTTCTCAGAGTCAATAATATTTTTAGAAGTCAAAAGGTGAAAGGGAAGAGGTCAAAACCCAGAATAAGACAACTAGAGTCATAGAGTCATACAGCACAAAACAGACCCTTTGGCCCAACTCGTCCATACTGACGAAGTTTCCAAACAAACTCATCCCATTTGCCTGCATTTGGCCCATAGCCTTCTAAGCTTTTCTGATTCATATACCGTGCGAATGTCTTTTAAATGTTGTAACTGTACCTGCATCTACTACTTCCTCTGGTAATTCATTTCACACACGAACCACCCTCTGTGTGAAAAAGTTGTCCCTCAGGTCCCTTTTAAATCTTTCTCTTCTGACCTTAAAATTATGCCCTCTAGTTTTGAGCTCTCCAACCCAAAGGAAAAGACCTTTGCTATTTACCTTATCTATGCCTGTCATGATTTAATAAACCTCTATAAGGACACCCCTCAACCTCATACGCTCCAGTGAGCGCAAGAAAGTAATTTTACGCACAGAAATTGCTCTCAAACTATTTGGAATGCAAACAAAGTTTCTTGCACCCAACAAGGAAAAAGATTGAACCAATTAAAACAATTATCACTCAGTAGGAGGAAGATTTCAACTTTTCGCCACTTGTGGACAGCTACAAATTTGAAACCAGAAATGTAGCGAAACATTTGGAGGTACTTTGCAGCATTTACCATTCCATTTCAACATTAGCACATTCTATCTTTTACATTACAAGACAGATTGTGAGTGGATTGATGAACAAATAGAACTAATCTGTTATTAAACACACAAAAGCCTTACATTTGGGTTAGCATACGAGATTGCTTTTGGAGATGGCATCAAAGAATGTTTGGGAATTTCAACCTAAGGAAGCTTTGTCCATTGTTAGAACAATTCTGCCAGTTCGAAAGTAAGGGCATCCAATCAGAAATGCTCATGGTTGCTGTTTAAAAATTGTCACTACAATAACAATCACATACAGGGACGTGTCAGCACAGAAAATGTCAAATGTTTTAACGCCAAATGCCAAAACAAAAGTTAAAACTGTTTGTCAAGTGAAGGCTAAAGCAATAAAGAGAACTCATTTCAACGCTAAAAGCAATGTTAGAATGGTGAAGTCATAATCTTGAAGTGAATCCAGCGTACCTAAGCAAACAGGAGTTTGGGCACTGGAGTATTTATAACACAAACAATGATTCAAATGGCAAAGAATTTTGTTCAAAGGTGTTGGTAAATCATCAGTATATCAACATGCCTACTAGATCAGTTACAGGTTGTTTTATTATGTGTGGAGATATGCACGAGAGCAATTTCTCTGTGGACACAGTTCAATTAAAAACCTGCTCTGGAGAGGTGTTAGGAATGTGTCAACATGTGGGGTGCAACGTCCAATAAAAGAACAAACTCTTCAAATTGTCCATTGTTGCAATGAGATAGGTTAACAACCCAACATGATGGACAAAAACTGGCTCCATAACCTAAAGTTAAACTACAAGAAAGCTGTTGAGTTAGCTGACCAAGAAGCTTGATAAGCTAATTCAGTAAATTCAGCAAAATTTTCAAACACAAGTCTGAAGGTATAATCAGTGCAGAAATGCATATCTGAATCAAGTCAAAGTGCCTAGTCCTTTCAGAGATAGGATTGTGACAGAACCCCACACTGAATATATGGGAGGAATCCACATGAAATCTAGAACATAAGGATTTAGTTTATTGGCTTGATTTAGAGAATTGTTACATAAGGCATTGGATATGGAAGGGCTAATCTATGAGCTAAACTGAAGTTTTGCCCAGTCTGATACGTAACACAGCCACAGGGTGGAGCATCAAGCCTTTAGCAATTGCAATACGACAGCTACACTTGGAACTGGGATACAGTCTCCTGATGGAGAAACGTAGGTCTTACCTACTTCATGTTACAATTAGTTAATATGCCTCAGTGTTAATATAACATGTTTCTAGATCCGGAAACGTCGTACACCACATCTTGCCATGAAGACAAGATCCTCTTCTGCTGAGACTCATTTGTGGTCAATCATCCACCACAAACTACCGAAGTCTCACAGACTAGCACGGGGAGGAGACTGACGGCAGAACTCTACCTTAACCACAAGCCACCAGTGGCTGGTACCCAAACATCATCATATTATAATAACAGTGATCCAGAATTAATGGGAAGCAAACATACAACTTGCAGCCATGATCACAACAGACTTGACCATCTCAGAAGAGAAAGACTTTTGTGAAAAGGAAATTAACAATTTCTTGATACTCACTCAAAGTGGATCAATTAACTAAATGGGTCAAACAGCAATACCAAACAAATAGTGGTCAATTTATGATCTGTTTTATTTATGATGGATTAACGAACGAACTGATCTCAGGTAACAGTCTTCAATATCATTCTCCACTATCCCAAATTTTCATACATCAAAAAGTGCTGTTGAAAACAACCCAATTTCTGTTTATTATCCAGCATCAAACAGAGCAGCTGAAAGATCTTTAGGGTTGTTAACAAAACTTCGACAAACAAATACTGCACGTGTGTTCAAATTTCAGCATGAAACAGCGGCAGCCTAATTTTGTGCTGACACAGGCAAACATCTCCCATTCCATGATATACAGTGTACACAGCCGCTCAGCTTGGAGGAAGGGCAATAAGGACATTTGGAGACTGGTTCAACCAAGTCTTTCTTTAAACTTCAATGAAAGAAGTTCAATGAAATATTGCTGTACGAAACAAACAAAATAGCATGCCGTTTCAGGCAAAATGAACATGTTTTTTATCTGACCTCCCCTCACAAATGATACAAAATGAGACATAGAAAATGTAGTGGAATGAAAGGAATTTGAAATTGACCAGAAGGTGAGAAATGTTCACGTAGGTCATGCTCCCAGTGAGCAATGAACCAAAACACGAGCATGATCCATTTAATCATGAGCTTATGCACATTTTGCACCAGTGCAAACTTCAGTGTCTGAAGTATTGATTTCTAAACATGAAATAGGATCTTCTTTGATTACTAAACCAAAACTTCATCACTTGACGAACCACATAACCCTACAGTCGGGTTTATTGTAGCCAGTGACTTCAACTAGGCCAACTTCAAAAATGTGCTATTAAAATACCACCAACACATCTCCTGTCCCAGCAGAGGTCCAAACCTCCTTGACCATTGCTACCCAACCATCAAAGATGCCTACTGCTCCAGTCCCCCGCCCTTATTTTGGAAAATCAGATCACAACGCTGTGCTCCTCCTCCCGGCTTACAAGCAGAAATTGAAGTGTGAGGACCCAGTACAGAAAGTAGTGCAGTGTTGGTCTGAGGCAACGGAAGGGCTTGTAGGGGACTGATTAGATTGAGTAGACTGCTCCGTACTCAAGAACTCAACAGCCAACTTAAACATGTATGCCACTACTGTTACAGACTTCATTAGTAAGTGTGTAGATGACTGCATGCCGAAGAAGTTAATCCAAACATTCTGAAACCGGAAACTATGGATGAACCAGGAGATCCATTCCCTACTAAGTCCAGGTCTGAGGCATATAATTCTGGCAACCCTGACCTTTACAGGAAATCCAGGTACAACCTTCACAAGGCCATCAGAGACGCCAAGATGCAATACCAAACTAGGCTTGAGACCTGTCGTTTGTGGCAAGCCTTACGACATAACGGGCTACAAAGCGATGTTGAACAGAATCGTAGGCAACTTTACATCCCTACCTGATAAGCTCAATGAATTCTACACTCACTTTGAACAAAAAGGTCTGTGAAACGATGTCGCCTGTCCCAACAGCTTGAGATGCACCTATGCCCATGTTCACCGCTGTAGACCTTAAATCCGCCTTCTTAAGGGACCAGCTGATGGCAGTATTCACTGAGATGTTTAACCTCTCCTTACTACAATTTGAAGTCCTTACCTGTTTCAAGAAGACCACCACCATCCCAGTGCCAAAGAAAAATCATGCAGCATGCCTCAATGAGGACTGCCCCATGGCTCTGACCCTCATAATTATGAAGTGCTTTGAGACATTGAGACATCAACTCCAGTCTCCCAGATTGCCTTGATATTTTGCAATGCGCCTAAGGTCGCAACAGGTCCATGGCAGATGCCATCTCCCTGGTCTTACACTCATCCCTGGAACATCTGGGTAACAAGGATACCTACATCAGGCTCCTACTTAGTGACTATAGCTCCACCTTCAACACCATATTTCCAAACAAACTCATCTCCAAACTCTGTTGGTCTTCTAGGTCTCTGCTCCCCACTCTGTAACTAGATCCTCAACTTCCTGACCAACAGACTACAGTCAGTAAGGATAGACAACAACATGTCCTCCATGATAATCCTCAACACCAGTGTCCTGCAAGACGATGTACTCAGCCCCCTACTATATTGCTTCTACGCACATGACTGTACAGCCAAATTCTGTATCAATCCATTTACAAGTTTGCTGATGACACCACCATTGTAGGTCAGATCTCAAACAACGAGACGGAGAACAGGAAGGAGATAGAGGGCTTAGCGGCATGATGTAAAGATAACAATCTTTCCATCACTGTCAACAAAATGAAGGAGCTTGTCATTGATCTCAGGAAGCAGAGTGGAGGGCACACCCCTGTCTGTAACAAAGGTGCTGAGGTGGGGATGGTCAAGACTGTCAAGTTCCTGGGAGTGACAATCACCAACAATCTGTCCTGGTCCACACACATCGACACATCGCTACTTTTCCTCAGGAGGCTAAGAAAATTCAGCATGTCCATAAAGACTCTTACAAATTTTTATAGATGCACAATCAGAATCAATCATCTGGATGCATCACAGTGTGGTATGGCAACTCCTTTCCCCAAGACCACAAGAATCTACAGAGAGTTGTGAACACCACCCAGTCCATCATGCAAACCAGCCTTCCATCATTGACACTAACTATACTACCCGCTGCATCGGGAGATAACCAACATAATCAAAGGCCCCTCCCACCCTGGTTATACTCTTTTCTACCCTCCATCAGGCAGAAGATATAAAAGTTTGAATACACGTATGAACAGATTCAAGAACAGCTTCTCCACCGCTGCAATCAGACTTTTGAATGGACTGCTTAAATGTTAATGTTGATCTCTCTTTGCACCTTCTCAGCAGCTGTAACACTGTATCCTAATGCACTTGTATAGTATGATCTGCCAGTAAAGTACGTGAGACGACACTATTCACTGTACCTCGGTACACATGACAGTAATAAATCAAAATCAAATCAAATCGAATCAAATCAAATCCAAAGTTCAAAATCTCACTTTATACCAAAACCTGTAAAATGTTCAATCATAATCATGCAAAGTGTGAATTTTCAAAGATTTCTTTGCTTTCAATAATTAAAATATTATAGTTAAAAAAAAACAAGAAAAATTTAACAAAATTTTAAAAGCCAAAAAGCATAACATATATGTTATGGACACTGCCAGTGCACAATAATGTCAGTAAACATGCTAAGTGGTCATCTTAGTGTCTGCCTTTCTTTGCAAATACCTTTCACTATGTAACACACCCCATGCATCAAGTCCTGCTGTGTCAGAAGTCCTTAGAGCACAGTTTATGTTTTGTAGCACCCTATTCAGTCTTCTTCTTCAGAATGTCTTCACTAGTTATTTCCAGTATCTGCTACTGGCTTTATATTCTATATTGAGTATAAAAGAACAAGGAGAAATGTAAAAAAACGAAAGGGTCTGAAGAACTGTCTGCCCTGGCTGGGACTAGCCTACATTTACCACGAGTAGTGGCTCTATTTTGGTGTTTAACAATAAATGATGTTCCTTTCCAGTCAGGCTTCCTGAGTTATTGTAATAATATTGATCTGCATACCAACCATTCTGCTGCTAAGTCCCTTCCTCCCAGCCAACTTTGACCATTTGCTGGGCAATGCATTTCTCGCTAATTAGAGATATGTTACCTGACCTGCCCTTTTAATGTTACAAGATTACCGTCAACAGAGTCAATCTGAGGTTAACTAAATAGAGACTTGCTTTTAAACAGATCAAGTAAAGACAGTGTTTTGTCATTAGAGAGAAGTTTCTCTAAGACCAGCAGTGATTCTTTCGCATGCTTTCTTTCTTTACATATAATTCCTTAAGCATTGGCAGTTTTTCCAACAGTGCAGAATGTGGAAATGATGATTATCTATTCGCTGGTTCTTTTAAGGATACTGATGTAAACCGGCATGCTTCCTACTTCACTAAATAAGCAACTCCTCTTGAGATAATAAAAAGTCAGGCTAGAGGAAAATCAAAATGACAGCACAGTAATTCCATCCTTACTTTAAAGTAATAAAGATAAAATGATCGGAGCCTTACCAGACCATAGGACTCAGAGATAGTAGGAACTGGGACTGTTCTCTTGTTACAGAAAGCTGATTGGTGGTGGTTTAACCTGAGGGTCACCACAGCTCAGGGAAGGGGAAAGGTTAGAAGAAGATTCCTTCATGTCACACAGTGTGGGTTTTGAACCCATGCAGTTGGCATTAGCCCACTATCTGTTAGTCAACTGATTCTTATACAAAAATCGGTTGGATTTTTTAGGCATAATATATTGGGCCATCTTCTATAACATCAAACATGAGGAGTCAAACCCAAATATACTACTTAAGGCAGGCTAGAGTGAGGTGAGAAAGTAGGAAGAATGAAGGATGGTTGAAGAAGAGCAGGGTAGAGGAGAGAAAAGGGAAGAGGTGAAGGAGGCAGAGATCATGCAAATGGAGATGTATGGATAGATGCAATGTGGAAGTAAGATAAAGAGGGAGGAGAGTGAACAAAGGAAAGAAACAATGAGAGATGGTGAAGAAGAGAGAAAAGGAAGAGGCTAAGGGAGTATTAAAGTGAAAGGAAAGCAAGGGAAAAGATGAGGCAAGAAAAGTGAAATGGAGGAGCAGAATGTGGCATTACAGAAAGGAATCAAGGAAGGGAATAAGATGGAGACATGGAAAGGGAATAGGAGAGAAAAGGGAATGAAGGCAGGCAAATTATCTCAGACAGGACGGATGGCCCATATTTTCATCAGAAAGGAACCAGCATGTTCCGAGTATGACAGGCATTTTGCCTTAGATAACGTTACCATTAACTAGGGACAGGCTGCAATTGCAAAAAGCCTTCAATAACATAACTATCGTGTATTCTAGTTTTCTATCCAGTATACAACATGACTTGCAGTTTTATGACACGACAAGTACAAAAGCAATCAGTTGACTGTAATTAAACATGTATCTGTCTGAAACAGCTACAAATTGTGGCCCTCCAGCTGTTCAAAGTAACATCAAACAGATTTACAAAAACTTTACATGAATTTCCAATGGCAATCACTGAGAAAATATCATTTCCTTCATTTCTTGGGATGAAAATGTTAACACAAAGGGCTAGTGCATAATGAAGCAGCACTTTGTTCTCTTCTGATAATGTCTGAATGAGTGGACCTCAATAACCTGCAACTTAATCTGAATTCAGTTCTTTTCTTCTTCTTTGTAAGTGGCCTTTCCACACAAATTCCAATTTCTCTTTTAATATAAACCATATCTTTTGTTACCAAAATTCTACTGGGATTCTACTTCTGCCATGAGACTGAATTAAACCTTTATCCCAGACAAATGGATTATCTTGCTAGTTTAGTAAAAAATGGAATGGTTACTTACCGCATTATTGCAGAAAAGTACCATCACGATGTTAGGAATACATTGTATATAAACATTTTCTTTTCTCCTGTTGCTCATCTGATAGGGAAGCTATTATTGGTAGGACCCTGTTGGTGTCTAGACTTTATCATCCTCATCTCTTGTCCACTTCATCATATCCCTTTATCACTTATTTTCTTTCAGTCTGCATTAAACTCATCTGTATCCATTTGCAAGCTCTTATGTTCTGAAAACATAGCTCAATTCAACACAGAGAAGGAGGTCACTTATTTGGCTGACAGATCTATTAGAGGATAAGGGAGGCAAACTGAAGAAAGCTCAATAGATGGGTGAGAGACTAAAAATCTCTTTCAAGTCTTAAATCCATTGAATCATAGGGAGCCTCCAACCCTCTGACATAGGTGATAGAAAGAGTAAACAATTCTTGAAAAGGAGACTTTTTTTTAAATCTCAGTTCAAATTAGTTAAGCTCTTCTTATGTGATTGTACCCTCTACCCCTACAACTCACCCCTGGTTAGTGAATCTGTTCTAGGTTCAGCAACCAGACGAAATAACCTCTCAGTGTCTACTTAGCTGTGGCAGGGACAACACCCACACTCACTGACACTCTTCCCTCTTTCTTTTAGGAAAATGTAACAGCCAGGAACTGGTGAGTGAAATAAGTGCATGAAGGTTGGTATCCCATCACCATGTCACCCTTTATTTACACTGACACTGACCTAGCTAGCTCATGGCCATCTCTTGGAATGATCAGAACCCATGACATTCCTGTTTATTTCTTTTTAACTCAGTAAAAAGACACCATTGTGCAAGAACTTTATTTTATACTTCCACCACCAGGAAAAATAACCTATGTGGTCAGTGAACCATTAACAAGCAAAGGGCAATGTTTATGTGAAAATATAAGTAAAGAGGGACGATAGTGATTTAAATCAAAATAGAATGGAAGGGGGAAATCAAGCACTCCACCGCACCTCCACCCGCCCCCCACCGCCACCCCTCACCCCCCCGCAAAAGTGCTCACCTCTCCCTAAAGGCATTGAGAATGTTAGTGGACTCTGCGTGTTCCCTCTCCAAGGACATTCTGACTCGAGTATAACCACAGAAGAGGGGCAGGCAGCAAGCAGAAATGACCCCCTCCACAACCCCCTCCTGTTTATAGCCAGCCTGGTCATGCTGCAAAGAACCCACAAGGTCATCCTCCAACCTGCCCACACCCCTCCACACTGGGTGCCCAAAGAGACACTCTTTTTTGTATCTGTCAGCCATGGCTCTCTGACTGGACCAGATTAACAGCCCCAGTCAGGGAACTCATGTTCTATCCTCACGTATCACCCCATTAACCTCCGGATTCAATGCATCATTCTCTGCCACTTCCACCACCTGCAATCTGACCCCACTACGAAGGATATTTTTCCCTCCCCACCCTTACCTGCCTTCCAGAGGGACCGCTGTCCGCGACTCTCTCGTCCGCTCCACACTCCCCACTAACCCCACCACCCCTCCAGCACCTTTCCCTGCAACCACAGGAGGTGCTACACCTGCCCCTACACCTCCCCTCTCACCTCCATCCCAGGCCCCAAGAAAACCTTCCACATTAAACAGATGTTCACCAGCACATCCGCTAATGTGGTCTATTGTGTCCACTGTTCCCGATGTGGCCTCCTCTAGGTCAGGGAGACCAAGCAGAGGCTCGGAGACCACTTTGTGGAGCACCTATGCTCAGTTCGCGACAACATGTCCATCCTGGGCCTCCTTCAGTGCCACAACGACGCCACCCGAAAACTGAAGGAACAGCACCTCATGTTCTGCCTTGGAACCCTACAACCCAATGTAGGACTTTACAAGCTTCAAAATCTCCCCGCCCCCAACCTCATCCCAAGACCAGCCCCCCTCCTCGTCCCTGCCTCCTTAACCTGTCCATCTTCTCTCCCACCTATCTGCTCCTCCCACCTCACTGACCAAACCCTACCCCCACTTCCTACCTACACTCACCTACTAGCTGCATCCCCACCTCCTTGACCTGTCCGTCTTCTCTCCACCTATCTGCTCCATTATCCATCTTCTGTCACTGCCTCCTCCTCTCTCTTTTTCAGAGCCCCCTTCCCCTCCCCCATTTCTGAAGAAGGGTCCAGACCCAAAATGTCAGCTTTCCTGCTCCTCTGATGCTGCCTGGCCTGTTGTGTTCACCCAGCTCCACATCTTGTTATCTCAGACTCCAGCATCGGCAGTTCCTACTATCTCTATGAGGTCCACCTGGCTGACTTCATTCCAATCTCCAGGCAGGGGAGGCGATGACCTAGTGGTATTATCGCTGGACTATTAATCCAGAGACCCAGATAATGTCCTGGGGACTTGGGCTGAAATCCCATCATGGCAGATAGTGGAATTTGAATTCAATAAATATCTGGAATTAAGAGTCTAATGATGACTATGAATTCATTGTCATCGTTGGAAAAACCCATCTGGTTCACTAATGTCCTTTAAGGAAGGAAACTGCCATCCTTACCTCGTCTGGCTTACATGTGACTCCAGACCCACAGCAATGTGGTTGACTCTTAGCCACTCTCTGGGTAATTAGGGACGGGCAATAAATGCTGCCTGGCCAGCGACACCCTCATCCCATGAATGAATAAAAGGAATCTCAACATCCCTCCCTTCTAAGTCCAGGGACATTCTTTTCCCTGCAGCTTCCCCTGGGGCTTTTTCACATCAGGTCTGGTTCCTCCAACTCTTGGATACTGGCTGCAGACTACAGCCCGCCTCTTGCGTACAAAGTGTCTCAGCCAAAATGCATCTTCTTCAGGTGGTAGCGGTGTAGAGACAACAACATCTGCTATGTCAATCTCATCCTCAGAGGTTTCTTCAACACTAGGCTGAGGGGAAGAACCCAAGGGATCTGAAAGCCTTGCTAGATGTTCTGAGGGGCCGGGTATGTTTTGCTCCTGCCCCATTTGCGATGTTGTAGCTTTCATGTGGTCCACATGCTTGGTCAGGACCATACTCCTATCCGAACTTTGTCACTGTTGAGGTTGGTTGGCTCGCCGAGCTGGTTTGTTGTTTTGCAGACGTTTTGTTACCATGCTTGGTAACGTTCTCAGTGCAGCCTCCGATGAAGCATCGGTGTGTTTTCCTGCCTGGTTTTTAAACTCATGGGGTCCGTTGAGATGGATTGCCTCACTTCCGGTTTTCCTTCGTAGTGTAATGTATATGGGGTCGAGTTCAATGTGTTTATTAATAGCAT
>NC_063339.1:33546358-33620475 GCF_021869965.1 Rhincodon typus | reverse complement strand
AGCACAGCCTTAGAGTAAAGGGAAGACCTTTTAGAACGGAGATAAGGAGAAACTTCTTCAGCCAGAGAGTGGTGAATCTATGGAATTCACTGCCACAGAAGGCTGTGGAGGCCAGGTCATTGAGTACATTTAAGACTGAGATAGATAGGTTCTTGATTATCAAGGGTTATGGGGAGAAAGCAGGAGAATGGGGTTGAGGAACTTATCAGCCATGATTGAATGGCAGAGCAGATTCGGTGGGCTGAATGGCCTAATTTCTGCTCCTATGTCTTATGGTCTTATAGGTTCTCAACCTGGCTGAGGTCTTACACAAACTTAAGGATTGGAGTCCACTGCGAATTTTGGTAAAGACTGTTTCAGCAATCCCTGTTACAGCCACACCAGTATCAATCTCCGTTAGAACTGGGTGAGCATTTAACCGGATATTTATTTTGATTGGTTCTGATTTGGAAGTTGTTAAGCAATTTAACTGTTGCAAACTAGATGTAGGTGGACTTTCCAGGTGTGCACTCTCCTGGATACCAGCCTATGAGTTCTCTGACTCAATTCAGGCCTAGTGGTACTCTTTTGCCGTCTTGAGTCTGTATACGGGCAGCGATTACAATGGGCTGCGAGGCCGGATTTTTGAGAAAATTTTAACCGTTAGTTTTAGGGTTTTGCTGCAGGCTGACCGAGAGACCCTCTGTTCAAGATATGCCTTGAGAAAGGCTACGCAATTGCCTCATTCATGTGGTGTTCCCCAAGCTCAGACAGCCTGGTGAGGGCATCAACTTCCGTCGGAATATCCAACAACTCATAAGATCCACCTGCCACATTTTCTAAAGACAATGCCAGTTGTAGTGCCTTTTTGAAGTCCAGTTGGGCTTCACATGCATGGTCACATCATTTCTCCCACATCCCAAACGGTCTCTCAGCATCTCACTTATCGTTAAACCAAAATCACATGCATTTGTCAGTCATCTTCACCTTGTCATAAATTCTGATATGGATTTGGTTCCTGAAATGCTGAGTAAAACCAATAGCATCTCAGAATTAAAGGAGTCTTGGGGTCATAATATTCCTTAACTAAATCCATCAACTCTTGAAAGGTTTTAGTATCTGGTGCCTCAGGGAAAGTTCGGCTTCTGCAACTAAAAATGCTGCAGGCCCACAAGCTGTCAGGAGCGTCAGCCTTCCTGCTCCTCTGATGCTGCTTGGTCTGCTGTGTTCATCCAGCTCTACACCTTGTTATCTCAGGAGAATTACTCGTTGCTTTTCCTCTGCCCCAGTGTCATTTGCCCAGAAGAAATTCTTTCCACATATTGGGCCCAGTCTTCAACAGCAGGATCGAATGAGTCAAGCTTCCCAAATAACAGCATGATGCCAGAAATGCTTACGCCAACACAAAAATGACAGTTGTGAGCGAATCTCTTCGAGGTGTGCTTTTCTCTCATCACCACTGAAATAATTCCAAGGAGGCCAGTATTGCATCACCAAATCACCCTTTACTGATACATCCATGGTATATGACACTGAACGGGTAGCTCAGAACTGGATCCTAGATTGATCGGAACCCCTAACACCCCTGTTTATATCTGTCAGCCAGGGCTCCCTGATTGGACCATATTAATAGCCCTTTTAAGGGAACTCAAATTCTATGAGGTCCACCTGGCTGACCTCGTTCCAATCACTACAGACTTTTCTGCAATACCTCAACCTTTCTGAAGACATGTTCCACTTTATTGATGTGGCAGTCACTCAGACCATGGTAGCTGCCATGGATTAAACTATCCCACTTTATGCACCTTTTCGACTCCTATTTTACCATTATCCAACATCTGGCAACAAGCACGAGCTGCAGCTACACGTTTTACTTTCCACTTATTGCCCACAATCCCTCACCACTGCCCTCCTTTTCCATGCTTATGCTTTTAGAGCTCTAAGACCTGACCAGTCAGTTCAGCCTGACGAGAAGGAGTGAAAAAAGGTGCTTGCATCTGCATAAGAAACATTGTCATTTGATCTGATACATGCAGCTACCAGCTTAAATACTGAAGCACATATACTTAAAGGGGAATGAAGAAATATGATTGGCATGTAGTGAGTGATCAGGCATAAGAGCTGTCACAAGGCCAGGGGAAAAGAATTACACTTCAGTCAATTTCCTGGAGGGCAGGATTGCACACAGGTTTTTGCCTCAGATGGGGATATATATGGTGCATTGGGGGGTCTGCAATGGAGCCTGTTGTCACAACAATGAATCATGGAGGTGCCTGGCTCCAATTGGCAAAGAACATCATGTAAATCTTAGAGCCCAATCTTTCCAGCATGGAGTTAGTGGCCAATTGCATGAGCACACCAGAAGTCCCAATGTTTGTTATGTTCGATGGCCCATGCGTCCATATCCATTCCACCACAAGTACAAGCTGAGCACTAGAGTGCAAAGTTGAACCCGGATCATGCAATCTCTACTTGGTGTAAAGCAAGCCCAGCTTAATTCCATTGTGGTGGTAGACAACAATTCTCAAAGGAGATTTCAATCTTTCACAGCAGTCAAACTGCTCCTGCTCTAACTGCTCTAGTTATTATGATCACTGCTCTAGTCATTATGATCACTGAGCTGACACCCCAGGGAAGTCGCACTGGCTCAGTAAAGTGTGGACTAGCTGCCCTCGTTCAGTATGATAGCAATGTCACTCCATAATGTCCTTGGTACTGCTTGTCAGCCAAGCAGGTCCAGCCACTACTGTCGATCCCAAGGTAACTCACTCCAAAACTGGATCACCAAGTCCCAATGCTACCCAAAGACATCCTGCAAGGTTCTCTGGGGGCTCCCTCACCGAAAGTCAGAAGTCTTCCATCAGCTGTACCACAACTATTTGGGTAGGACTATGTGGGATCATAGTTTAATAAAGGTATATAAGATATTATTAACATTTGGGAATTTGGATTTGAAAATAGAGGTCAACAAGATACGTGGTTTAAGGTCTGTGCAGGTAATTTTTTTCAAAGAGATCAGAAATCCACTAGAAATAATGAACTAAAGACACCATTTTCAAGAAGGCATGTGATTTAAGTTAAGTGCCGAGCAAAATTTTTTTGTGATATTATTTAATGAAGTGTTTACAAAGTGAACTTTTATAATTGACAGAGAAAACAAACCAGGGGCCATTAGTTTTCTTGAATTTATTTCCAAATCAGGTTTCAGTTTAAAAAAAAACGGTTTCACCTTAGCAGAATAGTTTTAGTTTGTGAAGTCCCCAAGCTGGAAGACCTTGTGTACAAGTTTTCAAGTGGTCAGAAAGGAAAAGAGGTTTAAGTCATCAGAACAGGAAAGAAGTCCGTAGGCCATCAAAAATTGGAAGTGTTAATTAAGTAAGAAATTAAAGAGTTGAAATAGAAGCGACACTTCACTGGGATTAAGTATCTGTAAAGGATATTGCTGAGAAACAACCCTTATTTTTCTGTTTATGTTAAGATTTTTAAAAACTGTCTTACCTATCTAGCTCATTGTAATAAGTTAGTGTTCTTTTGTGAAAGAATACCTACACCATATTCGACTGCAAAAATTAAATTTTGATCTATCAAGTTATGTTTCACTCTAGGATCTTACTAGTTCAGTATTACTGACAGCTGGGAACAAAACAGAAAACAGGTAAAAACATATGCAAGACAGGCATTAGAGGAATGCAAAAGAGTCAACATTTGAGTATTATACATATAACTGGAAGTGTCATTGAATAAAGATTGGTGGAAAAATGCTGACAACAATGCCCAGAACACTGTTGCTCCCTGATTACCACTGATAGCACCAATGCAAGCAGCTGTGGCTGCTGGTCTAGTTGGCACAGGTGGTAAAGTTGTCTGACCACCATCTGACTGAATTTATAGCCCCTACGGGTACTGCTCCTACGTGAGGTGGAGGGAGGAGAAATGGCCCCTGAGTACCATTAGTGGGTTCAACAACCTTCTGTGGGTATCCTCCTCTTGCTCCTTCTCCTCCTGTTGTTTTCCACAGAGAAACTGAAACTAAAGTTCCTGCGACTATAAACATATTTTCTGATTAAAGCTTTGCAAATCCACAGTATTTCTTACAAATAACAGGCACCATTCCATAAAATTTTGTAAGTTCCTCCAATTACACTGTACTTCCATTAACTTTGCAGCAAAGTCAAAAGCACATGAACTGAACATGGTGATCCCATCAGAAACTCCTTTGAAGCATTCCTTTGTGCAGCAGAACCATAACTTCAGGTACGTATGTTTAAGAACCGGATTAGGGTTATCAAAATGGCATGTTGAGTGCCAACTCAACATTAGATGCTGACTGGTGGTATGATCTGGCCACTCAGCACACACCAATGTCCATGCTAACCAATTTGACCAAAAACAGTCGGTGCAGGCCACACTGGATACATTGGGAGCAGTCCAATATCACATCCCATATTACATTCACAAATTCCAGTCATATCGATAATAGCTGTGCCACAGAGCCAAATTTAGCAGCGTATCCACAATCAAATAACATTATGCTGCTGTTACACTTAGGTATGACAGCTGTCAAAAATGTACAAAGGTTCTTCCTTAAAATTGTGTTCTGTAAAGTTGCTAGTGACCTTGATTGATAGTAATATTATTCTTAGTAGTTGTCTCCAATTTTTTTTGGCAAGTGAGCAATTTAAAATCAAACACAGTCACAAACTAGTGGTAGGCTGAGAAAAGTTCAGGATCTCACCCAGCTGATATGGGATTGGCCAATTTTCTATGTCAAACCTCAACCAAAATGCACTGCAAATGTATCCATTCAATCTTAATGTCACTTTCATTGTCACATTGCCATTTAAGCAGCCACAAATATAGGTTAAAAATGCACACCTGAATATTGTGTGTGAAAGAGGATTTCTGCCCAGGGGTGCTTATTGCTTATTATTAGCTCAGTTTAATGAGAGCATTTGAAAAAACCATCTTTATTTACATTTTCTAGGGCATAATCAGATTTAACACTACCCTGCCACCCCAACCTGTCCTCTATTTTACGGGGCTGTGCAGGCTAGGGTATGCAAGGCACGGTGACCTGCTTGCCCTCACCCCAGTGAGGCCCTTAAAAACCATTTGCTTCCCAGCCACAATCTTACAGGAAATGGATGATGGTGCAGGGCACGGAGAGGCCAGCTGGTTACCCTCCTTCAGCGAGGGCAGCAAGTGAGCACTGACACCTCAATTACTGGCCCCCATTCCATTCATGTGTTTGGATTCACAGGGTGCTTAAAAACATTGTTTTGATCATTTTGTTCCTTACAAAATGACTCAAGAAGAAATATTTTCCTTCTCTGAACGGGAAGCAATTCAGAAACAAAAAAAAAATTGCCACAGCAGATCATAAAATTTTCACCATAGTTTTTTCATGTTTTTGTTGTAAAGCCAGAGACTTGCAGAATTCTCTTCAATTAACTTGCATCTTTAAGGGTTCCTTTATGTAAGTTGAAATTCTAGGGATGCCTTGTATAATTAATTGAGAGATCTTAGCATCCCGAGATCAAAGTATTTTTCTTCTGCTTTGAAGTCCTTTTATCAAATCCACATACAATAACAAAATACAAACAATGCAAATGATTCACCAGTAAAGGAACATCCTTTTCATTAATGATTTATTAGATTCAAAACATGAACAGTCACTTTAATATCAAGCGTACACAATGATTTAGTTCACACTTTGATCTGTCAGCTCTTACTCCACTTGATTTGGCTGTTAATCTGGTATCCTGTGGCTGTTTTTTGATTGATTCAATGAACCAAGTACATGACCCCAAAAAAGGTTTGTATGAAACATGGTGGAGCTTTCTATCAATGATAATTACATACTGTATATCTGAAATGAATGTACTCAATTCTTCAGCAGCAGCAAGAGTTTCAGATTTTTGTTAAACCGTAAAACGTAAATAAATAACAATTAAGTTAAGATTAAGAGAAAAAAGTCTTGTGCCCAGTTTGGTCATAATTTTTTGACAGCTTGCAAAAATAGGTTAGAATTAATATACTGTGACAGTAAGAACTATACCTCTATTTATCAGAATCATATTGAATATTCTGATCAATTCAGCATATTCTCGCAAGAAATGAGGTATAACAATTACAAAACAGTACATGTGCATGCATTTCCTTTCTCTCAGATCGGACTATATAGGGAGATTCTTTTGCAAATAAAAGATTTGAGCATCTTCATAATTTCCATTTTCTAGACCTCATTCAATTCAACAATATGCCAGCAGGGAAGATCTTCTATGAGATGGTCAATTTGCCAAGCCACTTCTGTGTTCGTCATCCAGTTAAGGACAACAGCTGGATCACAGAGGCAGGAGAATCCACAGGAATGTCTGGCTTGCAGCCCAACAATGGGAAGTCACACTACTGAAGCAGTGGGAGACCCAGGAGGAACCTCACATTAGATATCATCACAAAAGGCTTCAAACTCAGTACGCAAAAGCAAAGGTCAGGAGTGTAGGGGAGTCTCAGATGTATCACTCTTCCTCATCACCACCATTTTCATTGGGACAAAGTAAAATGTCCATTTTTGAATCAAACAAGATTCTCTGTGAAATCTGACTAAAACATAGGTTTTTGATATGCGAGGTAGTTATGAAGAGGGAGCTACATGACCCTGCAGCTAAGAGCAGAGGAAGTGAATGAGGAATTACCATTTCAGAGACTTGCATGGAAATATTCTTGAGTATTTCTGCCTTTTGGACAGGTGACAAGTTTAAACGAAAAGGCAAAAATAAACCTCAGCATTTTCCAACTATACACTGATACTGTACATTCCCCACTCACTTCCTCCTCTGACAGCAGCCAAGTTACCACTTGGACAGATTACGCATGTAAAGGAAAATATCAGAGCCTTGTTGGGAAATGTTCCAAGGCTTTCCACCTTTTTTCTTTCAAACTTTAAAGCTGCCTGAGTCTTTCCTTATTAAGTACCTCGTGCTAACACCAAGAATTATGAGTGATTTAACAAGGTAGCAGATCTGATTTTGCCCATTTCCAAGTTTAGTTAATCCAGAGCAGACTGTGTGAAAATTCAATTTATCATATGCTTTGCCTAATAGGATTTGATATTCTGCTGGCAGTACAGGCCAATGACTGACACAACCGGAAGTTAAGTCATCCACTTTGACCTATCACGATTTCACTGTAACTGTTCTGTGAACGTACATCCTGAATTGTTCACAATCACTGTTGAATAACAATGCATGACTCAGTCCACCAGAGAAATGGAGAGCTGAAAATAATAGGTTCAATGAAGCACCAGCAGCTTGAGTTTGAAATTTGATTATTTCTAACTGATTGGAACCAGAAGATATAATACAATGACAGCATTTGTGTGTTATTCGGTATAGGTCTGAAAGGGCTAATACTGAGTGGTCTCAATCTGCCTCCAACAGAATGTGGCAATACTTGTATTATCTCCTGTGACCTAAGAAACTGGGTGTGGTGTTGAAGAATTCAATAGGCATATATTACAATTAACTAATATGTGCAAACATTACTACCTTCAGCCATGTAAGTGTCTGGCTAGCATTAAGCTCTGAGTTTACAACTGAGGAGCATATTTCCAGTATAGCCCCATGCTTCAATTGATCTCAGGTAAGATAGAGTATACCCTCAGGTCACGTGCCATAATGTAATAATATCTTAAGCATCTGAAGGGTCTAGGCCCGAAACATCAGCCTTTCTGCTCCTATGATGCTGCTTGGCCTGCTGTGTTCATCCAGCCATGCACCTTGTTGTCTCTGAATATAACAGTCCTCTTTTCCCAAAGATAAAAATTTTTCCAAAACATGCACAGTGGCTCAGTGGTTAGCACTGCTGCCTCACAGCAACAGGGACCCGGATTTGATTCCACCCTCGGGTGACTGTCTTTGTGGAGTTTGCACATTCTCCCCGAGTCTGGATTTCCTCTGGGTGATCCGGTTTCCTCCCACAGTCCAAACATGTGCAGGCTAGGTGGACTGGCCATGCTAAATGGCCTGATTCCCTGGTATTCAGGGATGTGTAGATTAGGTGGGTTGTAGGGGGATGGGTCTGGTTGGGATACTCGAGGGTCTGGGTGTGGACTTGTTGGGCCGAAGGGCCTGTTTCCACACTGTAGGGATTCTATAGCGATGTGTACTTGCAGGTACACAGGCATGTGTTGTCAATTCGATATACAAACATGTAAAACAGATGTTAACATGTTAACAAGACTAACATTTAAAACTTCAGTGTAACACTTAGGTCTCTTGACAATTTGAATCTAGTATTTGCATTCCCAACTGGAGAAGGATTCATTGTTCTCTGCTGCACTTATTGGACAACATTGTTATCATGCAATCGTCATCATTGGGAGTATTCTTCCTCACTCTCTTCATACATGATTAGTGCGTATGAGCTGGCTTCAAATTGTAGCACCATAAATAGTGATGGCCTAGAGTCACAGAGCATGGAAACAGACCCTTCAGTCCAACTCATCCATGCCGACCAGGTATCCTAAACTGAACTAATCCCATTTGCCTAAATTTTATAGAATCCCATAAAATCTCATAAAGAGGCCATTCAGCCCATCAAGTCTATGCTGACCCTCTGAAGAGCACCCCACCCTGCCCAGCAACCCCCAACCTATCCCTGTAACCATGCATTTACCATGCCTAATCCACCTAGCCTGCACATGTTTGCGCGCTACGGAGCAATTTAACATGGTCAATCCACCAAAACAAGCTTGTCAGAACTGTACAGCAAACAAACCTCACAGATACAGACATTGCCCAGCTATTAAAAATAAATGGTTTATCTGTCACACAGCAAGTCACTTTCAGAAACTGTGGTAAAATAGGACACAGTCACAGAAAAGCAGAAGTCAAGTTGTTACCCACATAGTGGGAGGGGGAACAGTTTTCAATAAAAAAATACCTAAAGTATTCCTAAATTAGTGATCCAGACCCAAACTGCATCTTCTCCACAATAACACTCAACACTAGAGCCCCCCAAGGATGCATTCTCAGCCCCCTACTGTACTCCCTGTACACCTATGACTGTATTGCCAAATTCTGAATGAACGCCATCTACAAGTTCACTGATGACACCACCGTGATAGGACTGATATCTAACAACAATCAGTCAAAATACAGAATGGAGATAGAGGGCTCGGTGATGTGGTGCAACCTACAAAATTCTAAGGGAGTGTGACAGGGTAAGTGTTGAGAAGGTGTTACCACCAGTAGAGGGACTTTTAACTAGGTGATATAGTCATAGAATAAGGGGACACTCATTTAAAAGTGAGACATGAAGAAATTTCTTCTCTCAGAGATTGGTGGATGGTATTCTCTACCACAGAGAGTGGTGGAGGTCACTGAAAATATTTAAAGAGGAGGTAGATGGATTTTTAAAATATCAGGGAGTTGAGGAAGGGCTATAATGAACTGGTGTGAAGTAAGAGTTGAGGCCTAGGGGATATCAGCCATGATCTTGTTGAATGACAGGGCAGACTCAAGGGACCAAATGGTTTACTACTATACCTCATTTGTATATTATTCATACGCATGGATTTGTTAGACCAAATGAGCTCTTTCTGTACCATATATCCTATGTAATCTTATGTAATATTATTTGGAAAATAATTGCCTAAATGGGGTAGAGAAAGGTTTCTGGAGGTATAGCTGCATAAATAGCTAAAAATAACAATACAATGGAATAGGTAAATAAAAGTAAACACTGACGTTCATTTATTACAGGACAAATTAAAAAATGTTATATTGAATTAGTGCAGAAACTTGGCTAGACAATAGTTAGACACGTACAAACAATTCTGCTCTCCAAATTATAAATGTGACATTATAAACAGACACTTGCCCAAATATTCCAATAGCCAAGAGTCACTGGAGCTGTGTACACTAGAATTTTACATCGGTACATGCAGAATTGCTGATCCAGCTGACTCCATAGGAATTGCCTGGAAAGTTGAGCTTTCCAGTGGGCAATTTCCCTACATTTGGAACCTTCCAAAAAAGATTCATTGAAGTCAAAGAATTTGGGGTATTCTGACTCACTCAAGTTTAATAATTACCCAGGAAAGATTAGAGGATTAGAAACCTACTCTAACTCATGAGTAACTATCAAACTGAACACTTGACTTACCATAACTTCGCAAATATACATCCCCCGAACCTGAACATCACCCCATCCCTTGCAACCAAGCCCTCTGTCCAATCACCTCCTACTACTCCCCCAGCCCAAGCAATCCTACCCTGCTGCACAGCTCCACCGCTCACCCTATCCAGTTCAAACCTGCTGGATCCGGTCTTGCTGGAGCTGTCATCTCAACCACTCTCAGCCCAGACTGAGTCAACAGCAATCCCACCAGCCTGGCCTGACCTGATTCAACTCTGCTGGAACTGACATGTCTCCCGACCCCAGCCCAGCTTGGCCAACCCTAGTGGAGCCAAAATTCTATTTGTGTCTCTCCTCATGTTGGCCCGATCTAACTCTGTTTGAGCCAACACCTTGGCCCCCTGAAGTCTAACCATACACTACTGAAGCTAACGCCACCACAGCCAACCCTGGCTGATACTTCCTCTGGCCCTAACCAGCTAGAGCTAACATGACAGCCATCTCTTCACCAAAATCTACCCTAAGCACTCACCTATTTACCTGACATCTTACACATCCCCCTCATATACTTAGTATATTACATTCCTAACCCAATGGCACGCAACTCCTTTGCCTATCTACATGAAACACTACCACCTCAGCGCATGGTCCTTGTCATTGTCAAAGTGACTTTGGGACCTTCAACTCCTGAAAAACAGCAGCGACTATTGTAATAAGAAGGGAGGCATGTCTTGATCTACCATGGTGCTCCTGCATTTGGTGGATTTCTCTGTGATTATGTCTGATGGACACACTTGGGATAGGCCTGAGTCAGAATTTTAAGCCAGAAGATCACCAACAAGTAACTGGTTAATTTTAAACAGAATCACCACTGATGATAAGCAAAATAAAAAAAGGCTAATATAAAAAAGTTACTAGATTAATACCAGAACTCAGACATTATACCTGTCAGGAAAGACCAATAACTGGTGCTCTTTCATCAGCAAAAGAAGAAAACTGAAGGATGGCCTCAAAGAGATTGATAAGTTTATGAGATGATTTGGCCAAATTAACAGGGAGATGCTGTTCCATTTTTAGGTGACACCAAAGCAAGCAGCCATATGTATAACGTAAACACCAAAAAATTCAATAGCAAATTCAGAACAAAGGTTTTCACTCATGTGCTGAAGTATATAGGATATATTATCATTATTTGGATACCTGGGTCTAATGTAAAGGTAAATGGGCTTTTGGTTTCCAGTTCAGTGAATATGGCCATTTTTTTGAGGGTCAAAAAGTCATTTCTTTTCAGTGGGTCTAAACATTAGAGACATCACGTAACTTAAGATACATGATTACACAGCGAGAGACAGACGAAGTGGGGCCATAAACAACTCACGGGAAAAAAAAATTCATTCTAACATTTAGTTTTGGCATACCAAGCGGAGTAGAACAACATCGCTCCATTGGAGGCCTCACTGATGATGTTACCTAGCATGGGAACGAAACATCTGGACGAAAACAGGCCAGCTTGGCGAGCAAGTCAACAACCCCACCCACAACCCGAGCTACAGATCTTTGCAAAGACCTTAAATATAAAGGAGATTGTTGTGACAGAGGGTTGAATGTTTCTTTCTTATGTTTGAGATAAGACCGTTCTAAGTTGATGTATATATAGCTTTGTTTCTTTCCTATTCTATTGTTTAATATACTTAGATATTGTTAGAATTGCAAAGAAATCCTCTTATGAATATATTCAGGGACTGACCACCACGGTGACCAACTTGAAAGTAAAAATAAAAAAAAACTTAAGGTCTATCAAATCAGGTTTCACTCTGGGATCTGACTCATCCAGTATTACTGGGATCATATCAACAGTGTGAGGTTAAAGCATGGAACTCGCTACCACAAGGAGTATTTGAGGTAAATAGTTTAGGTACATTTAAGGAGAAGCTTGTTGAATGCACAAGGTATTAAGCAGTAGGAGGATAAATGGTTAGGTTTAGGGTTGGATTAATAAGGATAGAAGGAGATTCATTTAGAGCTTATAGACTAACAAGGGACCGGATGAACCTAATAGTTCATTCTAGGCTGTAACTACTTTAGGCTGGATCTTATAGAAGTCTAAACAATCATGGGCTGTGGTGAGATTTGTGACAGAACAGATGAGAACTCTGGAGCAGCCTACCCCGACATCAGGAGCATCTGTTATGCTGTTGCTGAGCAGCGAGATGTGATTCTCACTAGGCAGCAGCAATCTAACAGCAGGCTGTTGAGGAAGCTCAGACCTGCATTACAGGCTGCACCAGCAATTAGCATTGAGAGGCTGCTGCAAGGACACTTTATGCACACAGACAGGCACCTAGCTCACCATTAAACCAGGTTGCAACTCAGGGCTGCTCACTTGCTCTTTCAGCGCTCAGTCATTTAGCATCTACCTGCACGTTCATAGTATCCATGCTGTGCCCTGCCATGCCAATTGGTGCAGTCACATAACTGGGCAGCTTGCCTTGCTGGTTAGCAGTCCTTTGTCAAAGGGATGAACATCTTGCCGTATGGCAGTGTGCTATGGCAATCTCACACTTGCCCCTTGCGCCAGCAGCTTACGTGGCAAATACACTACATGGGCAGCAAACAGGCAGCTATGTATCCAATTCTAAGGGGAGTAGAGCACAATGAAGCCCATGGAGGTACCTATCAGGGAGGGGTCATAGAATCCCTACAGTGTGGAAACAGGCCCTTCGGCCCAACAAGTCCACACTGACCCTCACTAGTCCTGGCACAGTAAGTCAACAGCAGTATTTGATAGCAGTTCATTGAATTTCCCACAGTTAGTTATCCACTCAGAATACTCTCAGTCAGTGGTTAGTGACTCTGCAGCCTTGGAGGTGTGTGGGAAGTGGTGGGTCACGTTCTGTCCTATTGCTCCATGGCGGGATAAGGCTAACCCGGTCAGGGAGATGAACCCAGGCATTATTCAGGGCATTTCTCACCTGAGGTTTGCTGGTGAGGCCCCTCAAGGGGTGGACCACAGTCAATCTGTCAGGTCTGTTTACAGAAAGGAAGGGGAAAGGAGGATTGAGGTGGGGGTGGATGAACAAGGTGATCCCTGCCAAAGGAAGGATATTCACAACCTATTCAGGATAAACAGGATTGTGACTGCAGGTTTGAAGGAATGGGCAATAGCAGTTGTGAAGGGGAATAACAGCATTGTAACGGTGGGTGGGGGGGGGGGGGGTGAGTACAGTTGAGTGTGGATGGGAAGGGAGCTATGTCTGGTTGGGGGGCTTGATTCATCCATAACCAGAAGCACCCTGGCTTCATAGGGTGGGGCTGGGTTAGTGCATGGCCATCTTATATGCTGGGGCTCACCAATGCGAACCCCTTCAACAGGGAAGTAAGATCCAGGACATAGAACTGCAAGGTCCCTGATCCTTGTCCATCCAAATGCATTGGCCCCCTGCATGCTGTGCCCCAGTCTGATCACCTCACTCGCACCAACACTATTGGACACAGAGGCCTACGAAAGAATAGAGATGTTGGAGGACAAGGAGCAGTGCTGTCAGCAGAACACAATGCTCTGCATACACCTTGTTTTTCTTGTTCCTAGATGCTGCAGCAGGTTCTCAACACAGACTTCACTCCAAGGCACATCCCAAGGTGTGGATAGGAAGTAATGACTCAATTCTGGCACAGTCATTTTTGGGGCTACGCAGAGATATAAACACATAGACATGGAGGCAAAACAATGAAATGTACACAAAAGTGAAAATTGATGTACAGTGCATTTCACCCATGTCACCAAAATGTCCTCAATAGGTTTTCTTCTTTCTCTCCCTTCCACTATGCTTCAGTGCACTCCCTGGTTCCACAGATGGGTTGGAACAACCTGCTCATCACTGAAGCTCATTGGCCCTGCAGGTTTGGTCATATGGCCATTTGTGTCTAGACAGCCAAGATATGCTGAAGATCTTCTTGTCAGAGGTAAATGAAGACTCCTGGGCATGAACTTCCAAGGATTAGAGGGGTATAGGCAGGGTGTTGGTGCACATCTCAGCCACCTCTGCAGTGTCCAGAGAGGAGACTTCTGAGAGGCCTGCATGTGGTTCCTCCTCCAGTTGGGTGCATCTTGGCACTGACCTGCCTCCTTGTGAGGAAGGGGCACCTGGAGTGTGTACCACATTCCTTATCCCCTGTCACCATGCTTTTGGTCCTGAGAATCAATGGCTGGGGTACAGCTGCTTCTCCAGCAGACCCCGAGGGTGCTGGACCTGACTCTCCATAGCAGCCGCCAATCTGGCCTAGAAGGCAGACAATGGTCACATGACTCTGTGCTGCATTTCTTGGTAATGAGGCCCATTGCATCTTACGTATCTGCCTCCACTCCTCTTCCTCTGTGCATTCTGACAAAGTCACTGCTTGCTGACATCACTAGATCCTTTCCTGCCTGCAGCTCTGGCAGTTGTCTGATTGCCAGTGATCTGAGGGACTTCTTCCTCAGTCAGCTGTGAAATTATCTCAGTGAAATACTCCCCAGATTGTGCTTCCAAACTTCATAACACTATTGTTCCCACCGAGGTGTCAGTATCTGAGCAGGAGCAGGAGCAGGAGCAGGAGGAAGACTTGCTGATGATTTCTCTGACGCCTCCATACTCTTACTCTAAGAGGTTGAGGAGGTGGCCTCTGGTTGAGGGATGGCTGTTTCTCTGTGGAGATGGTGGAGATGCTGGGAGTAACTGCAATACAAAAGAGAGAGAAGGCACAGCGGCCAGTGGTTGGAAGTGGCGTCCAATGAATGGCACTGACAGTGCAGTTACTATGAGAGCTTTTGTAGAATGAAGAGTGGGACTTACTCAGTTGGTGGAACATGGGTGTCTCAACGTCCCCACAGAAGCAGTCTCTATCTTCTTGTGTGATTGCCAGGATTCTCTCTTCATAGAAGCCAAGAAAACAAATATGGAGCACCCCTCCAGCCATCAGTACCTTTCTGCCCTATTGTGGGCTGTCATCTCCTAGAACGAGAGATAGGGAGGGATTGAGTGACAAGAAAGTGGGTGGCACATGTGTTAGTGTTGGCACAATGGGAGAAAGGTGCCAAAGGGAGCGATAGGCAGCACAGGGGCAATGCTGGGATTCTAGTGTGGGAGGTTGTGGGGGTGCGGTAGTAGACTTAATTTAATATTAATATGAATGAAGGATGATGCTTCGTCAATTGTGAAAGTGATATAACATGATTCTTGGTGGGAGCTGGGTGCATAGGAGAGTTAGAGCTAGTGTGCAGTAGCAGAGTTACAGTGACTGTGCTGAGTGGACTCAAGTTGTTGGTCTTTCAGCTGATATCTGCTGAGTGGTGAATTGTTCAGGAATGGTGCATAATGAAATGAAAATGAAATCAGACAATGGGGTGCATTTACTAGGATACAGTGAGAAGTCTCACTAGGCCTTGCAGCAAGAATCGCTGCAAAAAAACTCAATGCAACTTACGCTTAGCCAAAAACTAAAAGATTCAGACCTATGTAATTATTTGATTAAAGTAAGGAAACCAACTATTCATATTTCAAATCCCCCAAAGCCATTAAATCCTAGGGATACATCCAATGTTGCTAGAGTACCAGCAATGGAAAGTATGCCACAAGATGTGTTTCCCATCATTGGACTTATTTTCTGCTATTTATGTCATCGTTGGGTGGAGAAAAGGAACTTGTTGGAACCAAGGTCCACATTAATTTCTGTAAACCGTTAGGAAAGACAAGGTCCAAAAATGTTATTTCTGGCCATTATAGCATTATGATCTGGTTTCAAAATTCTAGCAAAAAGTTCTCCAATACTCCTCTCACGAAATTAAAAAACAAATCCAGTTTGAAAAGTACCTCTGGAAGTGAAGTTACTGCTTTGGGTGCAACCAAAAACTGTGATGGTTTAGTTACAGTTCAAGCTTTCTATAAGATACATTTCTCCAATCATGAATGAAAATTCATCCACAAACCTGTCCAATTAGATAACTTAACAGAACTTGACTCTTTTTCTTTCAGAAATATTCCTTGAAGTATTTCAGAGTGGTAATATTAAGAAGTTATAAAGTTAATATATCTGAAAATGGGTTTAATCACTAAAAGTAAGCATTTTTAATAAGAGTAACCAGTCCTTTCTCTTTGAGTAACCAGATTTAGAGCCAAAGCGAGTGACTTTATAAATGATATATTCAACATTGGTGTATCTCAAAAATCGCAGAAAAGAAGCATAAGTGGTTTTGGATGGAACCGACATCAGTTTAAAATTCCCCAATCTTATCCAAAATTCCACCTGGATTATGCACCATTATTAGCGTAAACAAATGTAAAATTTACACCTGATGTTTGGATGACAAAGCAGAAATTTATTGGTGCTGATGACCATTGACAGAATCTTCCATACATTAAACTTAAATTGGTGATTTTTTTCAGCAACTTAGTTTTTGAATATCCAGGTTCCAAACCATTAAAACAATAACATTTATGCTAACAACTTACACTTTCATGAAAAATAATATTTCAGGGCACTTTGCAAGGGAAGAAAGAACAGTCAGCAAAATGTTAAGGAATTTGGAAGTAGATGAAGGCAGTTGAAGGCTTCTAAGAGGATTCTGAAAGCTGATAAAGAGGCAGGAATGAAAAGTAGTTTTGAAAAATAAATTTGAGTGCATGGCACAGAAGATTGATGGTGATGATACATAGAGAGCACAGAATAGGATGCAATTCTATATCAATGAAGGTGCAAGGTGGAAAGTATGATTGGATAACATATCTCAGGCTGTGGAGTGAATCAAACATCAAGAAGGAGACTAAGGAATCAATTACTTGGCTTACAAGAAACCAGTTGAGCTGAACAAGGACTGGATAATGAAGAGACATTAGGAACCTTTGTTCAGGATTGAGTTTGGAGTGCAGATTTCAGCATCAGCTGAAATTCACTAATTCAGTGCAGACCTCGCTGTGCTACCATTCTGTGTGGCTAAGAGAGACCATTATCACTTTCTCATTGAACAATGAATGTCCAAGCCAAAAACAAATTGGGTCACATAACCACATAGAAAAGACAGCGGTATTTCAACAAATTAATTAAAATTCTTGTTTGGAAAGTGAATTATCATGGCATGAAGGATTTTGGAGTTTGTAAAACAGGAAATAACCAGGTCACAAATCATGAAATTTACTGCACAGATGAAGGTCACTTGGCACTGTACTTGCATCACTGTTACCTCTAACTGAAGCTGTCTACTCTCACATCATGTTTCTATCTTTTACTTAAACCTGTACACATATTTTTAATTTCAAGTACTTGCTTACCTTTCTTTTCTGCCTCAGTATGCACTTGTGGCAAAGCATTCTTTTTATTTCCCACTTCATGATAATCTCAATCTTTACTCCATTATTCAATTTGCTAACCAGTGAATAATAAACCAACTCTTTATAACTTTCAAAGCAGTCTGCATTCAATAATTGGTCATACTGCAGCTTTTAACTTTCATGAACTTTATGGTTTTAAGATTAGTAGTAATGATTCCTAGCTGTCATAAAGTGACTTTTCTAAAAAGCACAAGGTGGGTGTTAAAATTACCAACAAATGCAAAATTCTGCTCTCAATTTATTTTTTAAATGTCATGCATCTTAACACAATAGGCACCACTTATATTTGAGTTGCATAAGTCCCTTATTCAAGGTTGTGATCATTAGAATGAAATTACCTAACCATTTTAGAGGGATATTTGACTTAACCACTGCAAGTTAACATCTTCTATGAGAATGCCAATCAAGCATAATAAAGGCAAATTTTGCTCAGATAATTTATTTGGGACTTTTTACTTCTTCTGTAGATGTACATGTAGAATGAAACTTTTCTATTTGAACTTTCTGTCTGTCATGCTTTCCAAGTCACACTATGCAGATCAATTTTCTTAGATGCAAATACCTTGCAGCTGATGATCCAAATACCATGCTCAGAAAACAGCATAAGGACTGTGGAGCAATGGTCAGAGAAGAAGTGAATCAATGAAAAGGCAGAAAATGAACAAATAAAATCACTTAAAGAATCTTTCTCAATTTCACTATTTTTTAATCTACCATTTTTATTTCTTGCAAACTGTAACATTCAATGTATAGGTCGAGACAGAAGTGAAAAACATAAAAGAACAAAGAACAATACAGCGCAGGAACAGGCCCTTCAGCCCTCCAAGCCTGCGCCAACACATTCTGGTAAGGTGTGGAGTGGCCCTGTATAATATCTCTTCCAGGAATGTAGTGAAGTGAATGCAGAAGTGTAGACTTAGGTGGTGCAGATTCTAGATTTTTGCAGTAAGAGTTATGTTTCTTATCTTGACAAGTCTGGTGAGGCTTTTTTTTTGCATTACAGCCATGGCTCAAGAACTACATTCTTTGAATTAACCTGAACAGTGTTTTCTTTTATATATTGAATTAGAATTAGAATCCCTACAGTGTGGAAACAGGCCCTTCGGCCCAACAAGTCCACACCGAACCTCAGAGCATCCCACCCAGATCCATCCCCTATGACCCACCTAATATACACCCTCTACCTCCCTGAACACTACGGGCAATTTAGCATGGCCAATCCACCTAACCTGCACATCTTTGGACTGTGGGAGGAAACCGGAGCAAACCCACGCAGACACGGGGAGAATGTGCAAACTCCACACAGACAGTCGCCCGAGGCTGGAATCGAACCCAGGTCGCTGGTGCTGTGAGGCAGCAGTGCTAACTACTGTGCCACCATGTCGCAATACCAAGAGAGCTGTACTCTGAACATTGATGGTAGAGAGAGTTAATGTTTGTGAATGTGTTGCCACACAATCAGGTGCTTTGTCTGAATGGTACCATGCTTCTGGACTGTTGTGGAGCTGTACTCATCCAGGCAAGTGAGGTCTATTCCATCACACTTCTGACTTGCGCCTTGTACACGGTGCACAGGTTTTAGGGAGTCAGGAGTTAGAGGCTGCAGGATTGTTGGCCTCTGACTTGTAACCTCTGTATTGATATGGCCAGTTCAGTTCAGTTTCTGGTCAATGATAAACTTCAGGATGTTGTTAGTGGAGGATTCAGTGAAAGTAATGTCACTGAACATCAGGGAGAGATGGCTAGATTCTCTCTTGATAGAGATGGCCATTGCCTGGGACTTGAGTGATGCAAATGTTCTAAACGGAAGATTTTTTATTATTAAATTGTGTCCCTTCGCCCAGATCTCACCCATGAGTGGAAACGTGTTCCCAGCATGTACTCTGTCAAATCCCCTCAGTATCTTACCTGTTACAATAAGGTCACCCCCGCATTTCGATTCTCTAGGCTCAACCTGTTCAAATTTTCCTTCCAAACAGGAATCAGTTGCTTGAGCACTTTCAATGCAATTTCACCCTTAAAGAAAGGAGACCAAAACTGTACACAGTACTCCAAATTTGGTCACACTAAGGCCCTGTGCAGCTATGATTAAAAGTTCCTTATTTTAATTTTCCATTCCCTTTGTAATTATCATTATTATTATTATTATTATTATATTGGGCTGCTTTTCTGTGTCTTCTACCATGAAGATGGGTACAAAATATTTCTTCAATACATTTTCCCTCTCCTTGTTTCCTACTGTTAACTCCTCAGCTTCATACTGTAAGGCACCATTGTTTACTTTTGCTACTCTCTTTTATTTAGTGTACATGTAAAAGCTCTTACTGTTTGAGGTTGTAGACAGCTCGCCGAGCCGGTGGGTTTGGTTGCAAACGTTTCGTCACCCTGCTAGGTAATATCGTCAGCATGTCTCCGGCTAAGCGTCGGTGTTTTATCCTGCTTGTTATTTCTATGCCTCTGTTTGTTGGGGTGTTCCGGTTCTGTTTCTCAGTGCTTTGTACACAGGGTCTAATTCAACGTGTTTGTTCATGAAGTTCCGGTTAGAATACCAGGCCTCCAGGAATTCCCTGGTGTGTCTCTGTTTGGCTTGTGCTATTATGAATGTGTTGTCCCAGTCGAATTTGTGTCCCTTGTTGTCCATGTGTACTGAGACAAGTGAGAATTGGTTGTGTCTCTTGGTGGCTAGTTGGTGTTCGTGTCTCCGTATTGTAAGTTTTGTTCCAGTTTGGCCTATGTAGAGTTTCTTACAGTCCTTGCATGGTATTTTGTATATTACACCAGTTTTGCCGGTTTTGGGTATGGGATCCTTTACGTTCGTCAGTAGCTGTTGTCGGGTGGTTGTTGGTTTGTGGGCTACTCTGATATCTAGGGTTCTGAGTAGTCCTGTGGTCATCACTGAAATGTCCTTGATGTGCTGTAGGATGATTAGTGAGTCTGGTCATGTTGTGTCTTCCTGTTGTGGTCTGTCTCGGAGGTAACAGCGGATTGTCCATTTCGGGTATCCATTCCTTTTGAAGACACCATATAGGTCTCTGTTCTGCTTTGCGTAGTTCCAGAACAACGCATCCATAATCGCACAAGCCAAACAGAGACACACCAGGGAATTCTTGGGGGCCTGGTATTCCAACTGGAACGCTATCAACAGACATATTGAATTAGACTCTGTGTACAAACAACTGAGAAACAGAATCGGAAGTGGTACCAACCACCCAAACAAACCAAGGCACATAAATAACAAGTGGGACAGAGCACCAATGCTTCACCTGAGGCGCACTGATGATGTTATCTAGCAGGGTGACAAAACGTTTGCACCCAAACCCACCGGCTCGGCGAGCATGTCTACAACCTCATTCGCACCCCAAGCTACAAATCTTCTCAAAAGCGATAGTAGGAACTGCCGATGCTGGAGTCTGAGATAACAAGGTGTAGAGCTGGGTGAACACAGCAGGCCAAGCAGCATCAGAGGAGCAGGAAAGCTGATGTTTCAGGTCTGGACCCTTCTTCAGAAAACAATGGGAATGGGAATCTTCTCAAAAGCTTGTTTGTTTCTACGTTTTCCTGCAGGGTTGCTTTCAGACTCAAATTTCTTCTTTACTTATTTGTAGTCATCCTTTGTCTTCAGTGTTGTCTTCAACTGGATAAATGTCTTTATTTCTGTCCTTTTGCTACTTGTCCTCACCAGACCCTATTTGCTAGTGCACTGTATGCTCTGTCTTTTCCTGGTTACCACTGTTCATATTGCTGCCTTACATTGTTGTCATATCCTTTCTCATTAATTTTATACATCTCCACTCATGACATCGTCCTCCCAAGATATTAATATACAAGTAATTAAGATTAGAAAAGAATTTTTTTTTTGATATCTGGATGTATAAAGTGGGAACAGCTGGTTCAAAGAGAAACAGCTGTTTAATTAATACAGTCAATAAATTCTCTTCATAACGAAAGTCCATGTATCTTAGTTTCTGTTTGACCATCCCAGTTAGAATCTATCAACAACTATGCCATTTAAAGTCCTAGTTCAATAATTCACCAGTATGCAGATCCAACCAGGGTTGAATTAAAAGTATCCCAATAGTAGAAGCCCCCCAGCATTGATGCCAGTAGTCTATACCTCAAAATGCATTTCTCCTGCTCCAATATCTGAAGCATGCATTTAACTTCCTGATCCTATTTAGCCAATGGCATTTTGCACATGGCTCAGGTATTGTAGTGTCTGATGCTCAGACCATGTTGCCTGTTGCGTCATATTGTCTGATGCTCAGACAACAGTTATCAACTCCAAGCTAAAGTTCCTTAACCTGTAAACACTTACTGCAGACATGAGTACCATGGATCACACTGGTGTCCACCAGCTCCCACATGCTAAAGCTGTAACTCATCACATGTCTTGACATTTCTTTAGTATGTTATTTAACTAACTAGGATTTAAAATTTAGAAATATTACTTTTTGGAAGAGGAGGCTCTACAGACCTCCTAATGCTCAATAATGGGAGAACATAGCATTTCAGTGCAAGAGATAAGGCTGAAACATTTGCAACAATCTTTAGCCAGAAGTGCGAAGTGGATGATCCATCTCGGCCTCCTCCAGTGGTCCCCAGAATCACAGATACCAGTGGATACTGCAAAGGCTATGGGCCCTGACAACATTCCGGCAATAGTACTGAAGACTTATGCTCCAGAACGTGCTGCATCCCCAGCCAAGCTCTTCCAATGTGGTTATAACACTGGTATTTAGCAAACCACATGGAAAATTGCCCAGGTATGTCCTGTACACAAAAAGCAGGACAAATCCAACCCGGTCACTTACCACCCCATCAGTTTACTCTCAATCATCAGTAAAGTGATGGAAGGTGTCATCGATAGTGCCATCAAGCAGCACCTGCTCAGCAATAACCTGCTCACTGACGTCTAGTTTGGGTTCCGCCAGGGCCACTCAGCTCCTGACCTCATTACAGCCTTGGTTCAAACATGGACAAAACAGTCGAATTACAGAGGTGAGCTGAGAGCTACAGTCCTTGACATCAACTGATTGCGGCATCAAGGAGCCCTAGCAAAACTGGAATCAATGGGAATCAGGAGGCACTTCTCCGCTGGTTGGAGTCATGCCAAGTACAAACAAAAATGGTCATGGTTGTTGAAGGTCAGTCATCTCAGCTCCAGGACATCTTTGCAGGAGTTCCTCAGGGTAGTGTCCTACGTCCAACCATCTTCAGGTTCTTCATCAACAACCTTCCCTCCATCATAAGGTAAAGAATGGGGATGTTCACTGATGATTGCATAATGTTCAATACCATTTGTGACTCCTCAGATATGAAGCAGTCCATGTCAAATGCAACAAGATCTGGATACTATTTAATAACATTCATGCCACACAAATGTGAGGCATTGACCATCTCTAATAAGAGACAATCTAACCACTACCCCTTGAAATTCAATGGTGTTATCATCACTAAAACCCTTGCTATCAACACAATTATTTTAGATGAGGCAATATGCAAATTTCATAGTTAAAATCCAGTTGCTTTCATCTCAGTTTAAACTTTTCAATGCTGAGGTATAATTATTTCAGGTTTACACAAAGCTCATCCAAATTCATGCCAATTTAACTAAATTGACATCAGATTTTCTTTTTCTTTTCTCCATGTGGATCAAATGATAGCTGCCACTAAGCTCACATATGAATGCTTTATCACATAAATGTTTGGCTCAGTCAGCACTGTAAATATCAACTCCACATGAGTTTACCACTTCAATCTAGTTAAACACTCATGAATGTTGGCCTTGCTACTGAAGACTTCTATTCTTGGCCAATACTTGGAAGATTTTACTATAAATTTATCTAGGCAAAGCAACAATTTGCAATATTATGAAATATTACAATTTGACATGACTTCATCTACTTAAATTAACCCATCTGTGAAACTACATGCGAGCCATGAGTACCAAGTGGAGTTTTCATGTGAAGTATGGTCAGAAAGCAGGGTCTTTAGGAGCAATGTAAATTTTAATAATGCATAGGCAGATAACATAAGATGTAAATTCCCCAACGGAAAAAAAATATATAAATGTTAATTTATATAGGCTTTTCATAACCACTGGATCTCTCAAAATGCTTTACAATCAATGAAGTAATTCTGAAGAGTCGTCACTGTTGTAGTGTAATAAACATGGCAGTCAATTGCACACAGCCAGTTTCACAAAACAGTAACGCAATAATGATCATAAAATTGTAACGTATTATTTGTCTTTCTTTATCCTTTCATGGAATATGGGGCATGATGTGGTGAGGTTTTCCTACCATCCCTACACACAGTGATCAGATAAGACTTAAGTTCCTTTGTTCACCTCCCCTGCTCAAAATAATATACATATGTATATTATTGATATATTTATGTGCATTTTTTAAACATCTAAACTTGCAGCAATTGCAAAAACAAGATAATGAAATGTTGAGAAGTTGTGAGAGGAAATCTAGCTTACACGACATCACTACCAATGGGAAGGCTGCACTACAGAATAACAGGTTTAGATAGGAAGTTTCCATTTGAAAATGGTGGCATTTACTGTCTCCCAAATTTCCTGTGCTGTTGCAATGAGTGCCTGGGCTTTACGGACAGCGACAACTCAGGTGGCTGTCTGCATCAAAGATGCAACAGATTTAACAAAGGCAAAGAAGAACACACAGCACTGCTCTCATTCCCATCTCTTCATTGCTCTCTTCACAACATCCCATTCCTTCCCACTCCCTCCACTCGTACCCACTGTTCCCTGAATGTAATGAGAAGAGCGATGGAAGAAAGGGTAGAATCATAGAATCCCTACAGCGTGGAAATAGGCCATTTGACCCATCAAGTCCTACACCAACCCTCCAAAGAGCATCCCACCCAGACCCTTCTCCTTACCCTATCCCTGAAATCCTTCCCATGGTTAATCCACCAGCCTGTACATCCCTGGACACCACGGGCAATTTAGCACCAGTGTATCTCAATATGTTTATTGGCTTACCTTTTTGTATTTAAATTTCACTTTTAGGCTTTAGCCTGTCTTCTTTATTATTGTCATAGAAACACAGAATCCTTACAGTGTATCTAGAGGCCATTTGTCCCATCAAGAAGCAGCTTGTGACCTAAAAATGACCTGCGCCCAGGTGCTAGTTTGAATCGATTTAAACCGGTTTGAGTTAACTAAGTTCTGCAAAAAGTAAGAAAGATGAGGTAATGCCAAAGCCTTATTTGGATGAGAAATAATGAGGTAATGTGACCTAAGTCTCTGGGCCAGGGCCAAAAAGGTAAAGGCATGTGATAAGTAAATTAGCCGGAGCCAATGGGAAGAAGACAGCACGACTTGAGAGAGATAAGAGAAAGAACGAAAAGAAGACCTTCGGGGCATGCGGCTTGTGAAAACTCCAGAGACAAACCAGCGCAGAAGCAGACCCTACGCCAAGGATGTGGTGACGACATTGAGTGCAGCGCCTGGCCAGTGTCAATCCTCATCAGCAGGAGCAGATATCCTGATTGGGTATTAGCTTTCATATTCTGTGACTACTTGGGGAGTGTCAGAGGTCACTAGTGGGCGTATAAGTAGGTCCTAGTTCAGTTTGTGGGACAATAATTGGTTACAAGAATTGACTCTTCTCCTCTCTGTATAAACTGATAACCAGAGTCACTGTTCTCCAGGCTCCCGATCCCGACAACATATTTATATTCTCCAACTCAGCTTGAAGAAGGGTCACTGGACTCAAAATATTTACTGTGCATTCTCAAGAAAATGAATCAGGGAAAATAAGAGAAATAAACATAGCGGAACATCTAGGTAATATCAATCATAACAGATAAAGTATAAAACTAATAATTGAGGAAGACACAATAAGACAAAGATCAAAGCAATAGATTAGGGGGAAAAAACAATAATTTTGAGGGAAGGAAAACGATACTAGGGAAAATATAGAAATAAAAAAATGTAACATTGAGCAGCCAGCAGTGGATGTAATATATTTGAACTTCCAAAAGTCCTTCAGTAAGATACCACACAGAAGTAGAAGGTTCATAGAAGTAGAAGGTTCTTCTAGGCAAAACATGTGGATTCATGGGAAAGATGGCAGCATAGGTAACAAGCTGACTATAAAACAGAAAACAAAGATTGGATTTAAGGGTAAAAACTGAAAGAACTGTGGATGCTATAAATTAGGGTCAAAAACAGACATTGCTGGAAAAGCTCAGCAGGTCTGGCAGCATCTGTGAAGAAAAAATCAGAGTTAACGTTTTGGGTTCTGAGGAAGGGTTAACTCTGATTTTTTCTTCACAGATGCTGCCAGACCTGCTGAGCTTTTCCAGCAATTTCTGTTTTTGTGAAATTTAAGGGTGTCTGCTCAGTTGGCAAAAGTGGGAAATAGAGTTTGAAAGGTGATAGGCCCACTGCTGTTGAAGTCTCAGCAGTGATTCGATGGAGACCTTCAACATAATTGAGAGTTTGTTAGCATCAAAATAAAATAAAATATTTTCATCTATGAGCGTTCTAAACTAGAGATCATAATCTATAATAGTCATTAATATAGGCAGTAGGAAATTCAGGAGAAATTTTCTTTTCACCTAGAGGGTGGTTAGAATATGGTGGTTCCACATGGAACAGTTGAAGCAAACAGTTGACACATTTCAGGGGAAACTAGAGAAGGGAGAAGGAATGGAAAGATACACTGATTGAATTAGATAGATTATGCCAGAAGGAGGTTAATGTGGAATATAAATGTCAGCAATTTCCACCTGGTTCAGAGAGCCTGTTTCTGTGCTGTAGACTTTAACTAATGTAATCCATGTGGTGATGACAAAGAAATATCAGGAACCCACTGCCTAAATATCCATCTGACTGCCATCAACAACCCCTCTACTTCATAAAATACAACACTATAGAGACACTGGGAAAGAAGATGATACACCTCTAAGCAGTATATTGTTTGTTACGATAGTAATAATAGAGTGCAAGAAGAAACAGAAATATTGAGGGCATCGATACCTTTACTGCCACTTGCAATTTCTTTCCTGTGGTGCAGATAGATGTAGATGTTCTTGCAGCAAGATTCACAGCTCCACAATTTTGTTTGTAGCAGATCCAAAGACTACAGAAACCAGCGAGTTAAGACCACTGTCAATATAGATATGGTTGCTAATTTAATAATGTGTGAATATCAAAGAGATATCCACATGCCTACTAATCTCCCTGACATTCTTTAGAAGCTTAGAAATTATGGCACAATGGTGCATTGCTGCTGTGCTATTTCACGATTTTGCAATAGCTTGCGTGGTCAAGTTGAGGGGACAAAGGGTTGTAACTCATGAACCAAGTTTTAGTCAAAGCCAGGATCTCAATGCAATTATCCACTATAAAGTTAATAACATAACAGCCTAGAAAATAGGAACGGGGGAAAACCATTGGCCCTTAAGAATACTCTGGTATTCACTAATATCATGGCTGATCTTTCACTTCAGCTATACTTTCTGTACAGTATCCCCCAATTTTGGAGGCAAGGAATAGTGAAATAGGCTTGTGAATAGTGCTGGGATATGCAAAGCCAGCTGGAGATTAGACTTCAGTCAGAACCAAGTATAGTGGTGGATGTGACAGTTGGAAAAATAGTTGGCAAAGCCCCCAACACTGGCAGAGAAAGGCAAGTGGAAAGTAGGATGGGGCAACTGAGGTGGCTGATCATATGGAGCAAGAAATGAGTGCTTTGATCTACTTTTTGGAAAATGATAAGAATAGCGCAGAGTATGGTCGTTCATTTATCCAAGAGGTAAATCACGGGTGAAATAGCATTAGAGAACCAAGAAGGCAAAGGAGCCATAACAGATTTGAAGGTTTGGAAGATTGTAGGGTGATAGGGGAGAAACAAAGTATAATGTAGACAAGGTGACAGGAGTCGTTAACAGGAAGGGGAAGAGACCCTAAGACCAAAGATATAGGAAGAGAATTAGGCCATTTGTCTCATTGAGTCTGCTCTGCCATTCAATAATGGAAGATCATGGCTGATTCTCACCCCCATTCTCTTACCTTCTCCCTATAACCCTTGATCCCTTTACTAATCAAGAACTTACCTGTCTCTATCTTAAGTACACTTAACGACTTGCCCTCTACAGCCCTCTGCAACAATGAGTTCCACAGATACACGCACTCTTGCTAAAGAAATTCTTCCTCATCTCAGTTCAAAAGGGTTGTCCCCTCACTCTGTGGCTGTGCCCCCGGGTCCTAATCTCTCCCACTAGTGCAAACATCTTCTCCACATCCGCTCTAATCAGGCAGCTCAGTATTCCATAAATTTTAATAAGATGCCCCATCATACTCTTAAACCCCACTGAGTACAGACCCAGAGTTCTCAACTGCTCCTCCTATGACAAATCCTTCATCCCCAGGATCATTCCTGTAAACCTCCTTTGGACCACTTCCAACACCAACTCATCCTTCCTTAGACATGGGACCCAAAACTGCTCACAATATTCCAAATGCAATCTGATTGGGCTCTTACACAGCCTCAGCAGTACATCTTTGCTTTTGTATTCTAGCCCTCCTGAAATGAATGCTAACATTGCATTTGCCTTCTTAACTGTCAACTTGCATGTTAACCTTGAGAATCCTGAAGTAAGACTCCTAAGTCCTTTTGTGCTTCAGATTTTCGAGCTCATCTGATTCCAACTTCTCCCTCTCAAACTGCAGGGTGAATTTTATCATTTTATGGTCACTGCCCACTAGGGGCTCCTTCATTTTAATCTCACTAACTCAAGTCTGCTTCATTACACATCACCAAAGAAGTGCCTGTTCTCCAGAGGGCTCTACCATAAGCTGCTCCAAGTAAAAACTCATACACATTCCACGAATTCCTTTTCTTGAGATTCCTTTTCTTCGCACTGCTTGGGAAGGTAGTGCAGGCCAGAAACCTTACCAGCTGAAAAAAGTACTTGGATGAGCACTTCAAATGTCATAACATTTAAGGATATAGGACAAGTGCAGGAAATTGGGATTAGCACACCTTTAGTAGTAGATATATCGGTGCAGACTCGATGGGCCAAAGGGTCTTTTAGTGCACTCTATGAATCTATGAGATCTGCTACCAAGCTGATCTTCCCAGTCCACTTGCATATTGAAGCCGCCCCATGATTGTTGTAATAGCGACATTTTTTACATGCCTTTTCTATCTCCTGATGTATTTTCTTCTCCACATTCTGATTACTGCCAGGAACCAGTGGATACCTCCCATCAGGGTCTTTTTCCTTTGCAGTTCCTCAACTGCACCCATATAGACTCTAGAACATAGAACATAGAACAGTACAGCACAGTACAGGCCCTTCGACCCATGATGTTGTGCTGAACTTTTACCCTAAACCCAAGGTCTATCTAATCTCCATCCCTACTTTATACTATCATCCATATGCCTATTTAATAGCCGCTTAAATGCCCCTAATGAGGCCGACTCCACTACCTTCTCTGGCAATGCATTCCACGCCCCTACCACTCTCTGAGTAAAGAACCTACCTCTGGCATCTCCCCTATATCTACCTCCACTCACTTTAAAACTATGCCCCCTCATAATAGCTACCTCCACCCTAGGAAAAAGTCTCTGGCTGTCCACTCTATCTATACCTCTGATCATTTTGTACACCTCTATCAAGTCAAAATGCCTTTTGACTCTATATCACACCTTGCTACCAATTTAATTTTATTTCTTACTAACAGTGCAACTCCACTCCCTCTGCCCATCTGCCTGTCCTTTCAATAGGACCCATATCCTTGGATAATTAGTTCCCAGCCCTGATCCCTTTGCAACCATGTCTCTGTGATGCCCACCACATCATACCTGTGGATTTCAGTCTGCACTACAAGCTCATATACTGCCTGCATTTAAGTACAACAGTCACACATTGACTGCCCCCTTCTCATAGCTGCTCCCCTATCTGTTGTGCCTGAAGTTAGATTCCTGACCCTTTTCACACACTCTGTCCTATTACTTGTTCTGAAACCTTTAATAACTTCTGCTGAGCCCTTCCCACCTTTAACTTTTTCTATAATTATCCATGCAACTGAAACCACCTCCACTATTTTGTTTAAAGCCCTATGAACAGACCTAGTTATGTGATTCGCCAGGGCTCTGATCCCAGCATGATTCAGTTGGAGCTCATCCCATCGGAACAGCTCACTTCAACTCCAGTATTAGTGCCAATGTCCTATGAGTTCATAATCATTTATCCCACACCAATCTCTGAGCCATACATTTACCTCTTTAAACTTGTTGACCTTGTGCCATTTTGCTTGTGGCTCAGGTAATAATCCAGTGATTATTATGTTTTTGGTTCTGCCTTTTAATTTAGCCCCTAGCTGCTCATATTCCCACAGCAGAACCTTGTTCCACTTTCTATCTATGTTATTAGTATCATCATGGACCATGACAACCGGATCTTTCCCCTCCCAGTCTAAGCTCCTCAGCCCAAATGAGATACCCTGACCTATCAGAGCAGCTCCATCCTTCTCCAATACTGTCCCACTCCACAGTGTCCCATGAATTCAAACCCATTTTTCCCACACCAATCTTTAAGCCATGCATTTACCTCTTTAATTTTGTTAACCCTGTGCCAAATTTGCTCGTGGATCAGGTAGAAACAGGCAGGCAACACAGCCTTCAGGACTCTTGATCTCAGCCACAGAGAACAGTGTCTATTCCCCTGGCTATACTATCACCGATTACACCTACATTTCTCTTTTCAGTCTCCTCTTGATTGGCTCCCTGTAAGACGGTGCTGTGGTCAGCTTGCTCACTCTACCTACAGCCCCAACTATCGTCCACACAGGGAGTAAGAATCTCAAACCCAGTTGTCAAGCTCAAGGGCTGAGGCTCCTTCAGCACTACCTCCTGGCTCCTTCTACCTGTCTCAATCACAGTCACACCCTCTTGTCCCTGACCACTGACTGAATTTGAAGTAGATACAAGAGGGGAGTTCAAGAGGTGACAAGAGAAAAAAAAAGGGAGATAGAAAGAAAGTAACAAAAATTACATTGAGCGTAAGTTTTCTTCACATTACGTTTGAGCTCTATAACTTTCCCTGAGCTTCTAATTGTCGAGCAAAATGCTTCCTTTGTGTCTTTTTTTATGTTACCAGCTTCAGTTATGTCATATACCTCAGCCTTAGACTTTCTTTTCAACCTGTACTCTTTATGACTGATGCATCAAATTCTCCATTCAGATTTTATTGCAGATAGAGTGCAATGTTTATTTTTTCTTTAAAAATTTGAACACACACTTAATTAATCATTACTTTTAATATTTAGATACAAACTGACTTCAGGGGTGGGGAGGGAGTTAGTTTCCTCCACTCATAAACTGAGGTAAAAATATTGTGAACTTTATATAATATCATTTAACTAATTTAAAAGAGCTACAGTGGTACCAGTTCTCCAGAATTTTTTTATTTATCGGTGTTTCAATGAAAAGTATTAACTTCGTTAAAACCTGCATGAACCACAGATTACCTGAAAAAACCTTTGTTTCATAATCCTTTTCAGGGCTACGAGGTCAGTGGAGCACAAAGCAGCTTTTTGCGGATTACTAAACAGGTGACACCAAGCCTCAACCTTGTGTCCTAATGTGGCTTTTTGTGTTTAATTTGAACAATCCTTGTAAAACATGTGCCTGCTGAATTAATCTTTGTTTCATCGATAACAAAGCATAAAATACTGCAGGATTCACAATATTAACAACATTTGATGTGTCTCTAAATACTAACATTATAAAAGGAACAATTTACACAACATGGAGACTGACTAATTTTACTCCACCAGCGTCAGCGTCATAGATAAATATTGACCTGTAACACACAGATTTCATCAGCAACATGTTTGTATTCTGTGTGCTGTTTCTCTAATACTTTCACATCATTATTAACTAATAACCTTGCCAGTAAATGTTACTATCTTACAATCTTACTCACTTATACTAAACAAAGCCTCCCCTTGCCCTCTCACACCCCCACTCCACAACCCGCCAAGAACATCCATGGAAATTAACTGACTCATATGGCATTTATTCAGAGACAACTGGATTGTGGTTCACAGGCCCTGAAATTCTTAGGGGATTCTTCTTTCCTGCTATAACTGGCAGGAGTCCTCATTGAAATGAGAGAAACAGCTTAAAATGACCATTTTCCATTTCTTTGGAAGACTTAGCTTGTCAGTCTCCAAACAAAACTATAGTGAGACATTGGAAGATCTGTAAAATTCGAGGCTTCAACGTTTCTGTTATTGTCAGAGAGATAAATGGATGAGCCAGGGATTAATGAAAAAAATTGCAATCCACAGGTCCATTTTTGCATGTTTATTTAAAAGAGCCAAAGAAGGCCATTATCCAGGCTTTTCAGGTAAGGAGAGATTATAGGTAACATAAGTGCAAGAACGTTATTTAATTAAGCCTGCAATCATAGAGTCAGAGAAGCATAAAGTGAACAGGTTTTAATCGAGATCAGATGTTAAGCAAAAATTGGAATTTTTGGTATACATCAGAAAAAAACAGTTAATGCTGAGTCAATTAACTCCTTCATGAAGGGACCTTGGTTTGAAACAGTTTGAAGAAAAAAAGATAATTATGACTTAAAGTAACCAAATATTCCTCAAAACTGAATAATTTGCTCTCATTCTATTCTTGAACTTACAAAATACCAATTGTAAGTATTATAAAATATCTTTATTATCTTTGATGATCAGGTCAAATTAAACAAATCATTTTTGAAGCCCATGAAAGGAGAGTTTTTACAATGTCTAACAAGCTTAGCCAGATAGCCTTTCTCTAAACTCTTTAAGTTCTTATAAAAAGAAAAATCTCACATTTAGAAAGCTCATTTTACTACCTCCCAGCTTCCCGAAGTCCTTTATAAGTTTTTCCAGTATATTTTTGTAGTGCAGTCATTGTTGTAGCAGAGGAAACGCAACAGCCAATTTGTGCTCAACAAGCTCCAATAAACAACAATGTGATAATGACTTGAATAATTTATTTTTGTGATGGTGATTCAGAGATGACCATTGGCATGATACTGGGCATAACTCCCCTGCTCTACTTTAAAATAGTGGCACACAATCTTTTATGTCCCCCTGACAGGGCAGACAGGACCTCAGTTTAGCGTCTCATCTGAAAGATGAGACTTTCAACAGTGCTCTGCACAGCTTTGATTTTCCATTGTGTGACTTATGATGTAATCAGCCCCTCAAAATGCACAAAATTGAAAGCAGTATTGAAGCAAATGGTCATTTGACATAAGCAGATGTAGGGCCTTTTTCTATGATGGTGAGCACAGCAAAATGGTAAATGGTATCAATGCCCAAAGTATTTGGTGTGTTCCACATTTGAATATCCTAAAAATCTATTCAATGTATTTGGAATTATGGAATTGCTTGTTGTTTTACCCATTTGGTTATGCATAAACAATTGTCCAAAGATTGTCCAGTGATTCAGGTTGGCATTTAAGCATTTGACAGTCATGGATCATACCCAACATTTTAAAATTCATCAAAATATGGATATTAATGGGCATGCTACTAAATAATGCAAAGCATTGCTGTGATTTGGTCAGGTATTTTTAGTAGGATCGGGTGTTTCATGGGCAAAGAATTTCTCCAGTTGCTTTCAACCTAATTTCAACACTGTGAAAGTGGACAGGTTTTGAATGGGTTACAATCTTGCCCTGTGTTGCAGAATAATAAACAGATTAGCTGAAATTATATCTCCTGACAGAAGGCATGCTGGCTGGACCAAGGTGGACAGGAAACAATCCAGCCTAATGCAGAGTCAGACCCAGCAGATTTTAACTCTTTAGTCAGCAAGGGCCCTATCAGTTTCCCGTCTGAACCAGGCAGGAAGTGCCTACTGACCAGTCGGAGGCAGCAGAATTCTTTCCTATAAATATTGACCTTCTTTTGAGCTTGTTCAGTAAGCCAAATAAGGATACGCTGGCTTTGTTTTTTTCGGAAAATAAATAAATTGTATGTTCAGTAACAGTTATACAAAGAATTTATACCTTTCTTTGGTGCTCCTTAATCCAATAATGCTTTCCTTGGGTGCCATAAATCCAGAAGTGTTACAAAATTATAGTTTTATATATAGCGTGATTTGATACAAATCTCCCGTCGAATCTGATTAAGTTCTAATTTAAAGTAGGATTATGTTACAAAAAGTTCAGATGTCTAACACTTGCCTTTTATTTTCAGTAGGTCAAATGAGGCTAACATACTTGTGTTTCAAAGCTTAATTTTGTTTCTCAATATCCTTTTATTGTAAAAATCCAGAGATCTTAAAGATAAGCATTTTATTTTCTTTATGCCAGAATAGGTCATTTGAGGCTTTCATTTAATCCAAAAGTGTTCACCAGTTAAAAGAAGGCTAGGTTTGTACTATTTTTAATTGCTGTGCTTGTTAATAAGGAAATGAGAACAGTACTTTAAGGTTATTTTAGGAGCTGCTAATCCTGCCCATATTCGACAACAACATGACTAAGCACTTGCTTTATCGACATATTTAATGAGAACAGGCCCCATGTTGTGTGGAAATTGACACCCATCTTTCTCTTCAGATTATTAAACATGATGACATTTTGGCATCTGGTAAAATGTCATAGTATATTGCTAACTGCAATAAATTTCTTCTCAGAGTATATTTGACTCTTTCAGAGCCCTTCTACAGTAGTACAAAGCTTGCACTTCAGGTTTATTTATTAATAGTTGTAACTTGTTCCTAAATGTGTAATTTTTGTCAGAACATACTATTTTCAGAATTCCATTTATCTTTTCAAAGTTAGACACCATCAGAAAGGCTGTTAACAGTTGTCTGAATTCTTTTAACCAGTAGCTTCGAAATGTTTTAGTCAACCATCAGTTTTAATATTTACCTATGGTACATTTTGTTCAAAATCATGCTTTCTTTGGAAGCAACAAGTGTTCATTAATTCCAACATTCCAAGAGAGTTATTTTTTGATGAATGAGAAAACGTGAAAACTAAACAAGGCATTTTAGTTGCTGTAGTCTTAGTTTTTCCTTGATTTTGCAATATTTAAATCTGTCTGTAATACTGTTAAGACAGCCACCATAGGATTATGTGTAACTTCTAGCTAATTAAGTCTATTGGAAATGAGACATCAGAATTTATGTTTGCCTGGTATATGAATTGAGATTCCAAATTTAGCCACTATCACTTTTTTTGACTCAAATTTATATCCAAGAATTCAAAAGGTCAAACTCACTAATAACAATAATGGAGTACATCAACATTAGAGGCATCGTCCGACACTTCCTTGCCTCTAAGTGAGCCAGTACTACACAGGTACAGTAGTACATTAAAAACAATTTACTATATTTTAACTAACAGGATAATATCACTGTCAGTTTAACCATTGCAGCAACGTTACTGCTCACTTTAAGATTACCACAGAATGGGTAGACTGGGCATAATATGGAAGTAGATTCATAATTAAAGCACATAGCGTGAAAGTTTCTTTTCAAAGTTTAGTAAGAAGGTAATAGCCAATTATAAACTTTCCAAGTCTATGAGACTTATTCAAAGTAAAGATTGTATTACTTCCTTAGTCTGGTGACAGCTTAGCCTCAAGCTTCCAATTTTCTTCTACAGCATTTGTTCAGTATCAGGTTCATTTTCATAACAACTCATGCTCAATCCTCTTCTCCTCATGCTGGACTGTGAATTTCTACTTACCCATGAAGTAGCTTTCATTGCAAACTGATCTTGATGCTTTGAAAGCTTCAAAGTAAATGATAGTCAACACATATCTACATAATGTGTAAGGTGCTCTGTTACAGACACATTCCTAGCACAGGTTACCATGCATACACTGCAAATGTTAGTAGTGATTGGATCATGACAGCAGTCCACCATTCTGGCAGGAAGTAGGCATCCAGGACAGCTTCACTTTAAACAAGCTGCCCAAGGCTATTTAATTAGACTTCATATACCATCATATCTTCATTATCTGCTATCTTCGCATCCACCTTGGATGCCCATCTCCTTCTGCAAGTTTGTGCAACAAAAGTCTCAAAAAGATTTCTGTAATATTGTCATCCAACAACTCATTCAATTATGCAAACAAAAATAAACAAGTCATCTTTGAGCTTTGCCTTAGTGTCTGTCTATTGGATGATTATGCCTCTCAATATTTTTATGCATTACCAGCCTTGCTGGGATGCTGTGAGATCACAAAAGCTCACTTGAGTACTGAGATCTATAGCCATCATTCTAACAGTCACAGGCTGCATTGTGTGATTTCCTTTATGCCAGAAGCAGTAACAGTAAGGAAAATCTGGGGAATCTATGATTGTTTTCAAAGATGTTTGGAAAGGACTTCTAAGAGTGTGCATCAATTGTAAATAAATCAATCAATTATAATTTTGGAAAAATAAGAAATTCTGGGACAGTGTGATCTGATGACCTTTGACCTAGAAATAGGAAAGAAGTTAAAATTCAAAAGCCACATGGAGATAAACCAAGATAAAGGAGAAGAGCTGGAGAGAGGCAACAGTCAGCAAGCCAAGTCAGAGAGCTGAACTCCCAAGCTGTCAGAAAGCAGGTTTGTTGTCATTGCTTTCACTTCCAAGCAATTGAATGCTCAGAATTGGCCATACTACGTAAAATAAAGGTGCTTCTGGTAGATCCACACTACCGTGAATAACAGGAACTAACAAATGAAAAAGCTCCAGAAAAAAAGTGCCCTATTGTTTGGAAGAATAGGGTGAAACCCTAATTACATGGACGCTGTTGCCCACTGAGAATTAACAAATTCCTTGAAGGAAAGGGTTTAGAATTATGTACAATGAAGATACAAGTTTGTATGAACTGTGAGGCCGAAGGCAGTGTCTTACAAGCAGAGTGGCTGCCCAGAAGATCCATGAGATATCATAATGTTGTATCTGACATTCGCATGTAATTTTTACTTCATACCAACTGTTATAAGCCTAACAATCTGCTTTATTTGCATTGATTCTGTTTCATGTTAAAGTAAAAGTCATAAAAAGTGAAATATTATATGCTAATTTCCTCATTTGGGTTTTCTTTTGGATTCTGGATCCACATGGAGATCATAATAATGGCAACAAAGCCATATCCTTTGTCTGAGCTTTCATTGCAGCACTGAGATGGAGGTAGCTGTTGTATTTAATGCAGTCACTAGCCCCTGCATTGATTCAATATGCCACATGAAGCACCTGTCCATGCTAAGAGGGTCTAACAGTTTGGGAATTGTCGTCCACAGATGTCAGTTGCTGTTAGATAAACTGTGCATGCTAAATATAAGATTGACTGATTTTGTTAACTAAAGAAATTCAGATTTGATGATATTGAGTTACGTTACAGATGAGCTGTGTTCTTATTGAACAGATTTCCTATCCTATAAAAGTAGTTTGTATAAAATTAGAGAGTTCTATTAATAGAAACAAAGGACCATAGAAATGTATGTTCTGTATAAGAAGACATTTGGCATGCTTGCCTTCATTGGTCAGAGAATTGAGTATAGGAGTTGGGACATCATGTTGCGGCTGTATGGGACATTGATGAGGCCACTTTTAGAATACTGCGTACAATCTGGTCATTCTGCTGTAGGAAGGAGGTTATTTAACTAGAAAGGGTACAGAAAAAATTTACAAGAATGTTGCCAAGACTCGATGGTTTGCATTATCAAGAGAGGATGGATAGGCTGGTACTTTTCTCGGAGGCTGAGGGGTGATATTTTAGAGGTTTATAAAATCATGACGGGCATGGGTAAGTTGAATAGCTAAGGTCTTTTCCCTAGGGTAGGAAAGTCCAAAACTAGAGGACATAGGTTTAAGGTGAGAGGGGAAAGAATTTAAAGCCCCCTAAGGAGCAACATTTTTGCATAGAAGGTAGTGTGATTATGAAATGAGCTATCAGAGGAAGTGGTCAATGCAGGTACAGTTACAACATTTAAAAGACATTTGGACAGGTATATGAATAGGAAGGGTTCAGAGGGAAATGGGCCAAATGATGGTAAATAGGACTAGTTCAGTTTAGGATACCTGGTCAGCATGGACGGGTTAGACTAAAGGGTCTGTTTCCGTGTTGTACGACTCCATAAATATGCTATTATTCCTAAGATGTGTGATGAGTATTGTTTGATTCAGTATTGACAGCACATATAAAGAATGACAAAATGAGTTAATTTTGTCCTTTTGTTTAGTTGATACTCAAATAGAGTAAAAAGAAAATCAGCTGGGTAACTAGGTTAAATGTCAGGAGGTGAAAATCTGCAATGCTGTGAGATGAAGGCTCAATATAATTATCATGAAACACAGGTTCTAAGAAGAAATATAGATTGTGATTTTCAAAGCAGTGAAAGTCTGATTTTTTACAAAAATGGTCAGAAAATAACTTTCATTAATGAGCTAAAAATAATCATATAATTTTAGCTAAATGACAAGCAAGCCCCAGGGAGATATTTGGGTAAGGTATTTGCCAACTGGAGTTTTACAACACAGAGAGCGAAAGGGACTCTCAGAAGCAAGTTCATTCAGGGATAAAAGGTCAAAACAGCAGAGATACTGCCAGTTCAGTACCTTCCAATGTCAACATTAGAAATCCAGGCTCCTTTCAGGGTAAACCAGAAGATACTTTCTAGTCAGCTTGTTCAGAGATGTTATTTCACAGCTCTGGAGCAGGTAGGACTTAAACCCAGGCCTCCTGCTTAAAAGTGGTCTTTGATTTAATCCCCTCCCTCTCTCTCCCTGTTCCTCACTTTTGGTGTTACTGCATTTCCTTAATAGGCTTTGTACATAAATTAATCAATTAATGGATTTGTTGATTTAATGCCAGTTAACAATTGTAAATACCATGGGTGATTTAGTGGTCAGAAAAAGCTATTAAGTTGTGATAACACTTCTAGATATAAGGAATTTTTGAAAAGCTGGGTTCTTGTGGTGCAGTAGTAGAATTTTCACCCCAGGAAGGCCTAGATTCAAGTCCCACCTGATCCACAAGTATGTAATAACATCTCTGAACAGGTTGCTTTCAAATAAAGAGTTGGATCCTCCCTGTCTCTCTAGCTTTCCTCTCCTCTGATGGCCTGCAGTGCCTTTAACAGTCTTTGCACATGAATTGATTAATTGAAAATATGGGTGATTTAGTGACGGGGTAATAAATGAAAGTAGCATTAGTGAGAGGGGAAAAGCTGTTCAGTTGTGTATGCAGGAAACTCTGGATGTAACAAAAAAAAAGCTGGGTCCTCTTCAGCCCACATGTTTATTTTGCAGTGATCTGAAGCCCATAGACCGTGTATACATCGGTTGTGGGCAATTGCACTCCCTTTATAGTAATTTTAAAACTACTTTGTTCAGTCCCACGATCCTCACCTTTGGGCATCTAGGCCAGAGTGGGGCAAGCAAGTCAAAGGGCCTCCTCATGGTTGTGCTCCTGGACCTGGGCAAAGTGCCAATGAACAGGTCCAAGCAGCAGCGGGGGTGGGGAAGAGTCAGAGTCACTAATGTCTGCCCCTCTTCCGCAGTTGTATTCATGCACAGCTGTCCTTAAGAGCAAGCACACAGTATTCACTAACACTGTCAATGTCTTTGGAGAGAGGTGGGCACCACAGAGGCTAGAGTACTTTATCTCCCCTTCCAAGTCCATTTTGATTTAATTCCACCAACTGTCTCTCGATCCCTCCCTCACCTTCGGTGCTACTGCACTGCCCTTTGCCCTTTGCAGGTCAAATAACTGGAAACACCTATGATTTAGTAATGGTGGATAACAGGTGAAAAGTTAGATGGGCGGTTTGGTGGGGAAAAAATGGATTCACTTATGTGTAATAACACTTCTGGATACAATCCAAGAGAAAAAAAGGAAGATCTGGGTCCTCATTCTTCATGTCATTAGAATGTGGGCATCACAGGGGATGGAATCCTTTATTTCCTCCTCTAACTCCATTTTGATTTAGTCCTGTCCCTCTCGTCCTACCTTCCCCTCACTTTTATTGTCATTGCTCTACATGTAATTTGGTCACTTAATTAGAAACACTGGTGATTCAGTGGTGGAAGATAAAGGGGAAAAATAAAACAGATGATTTGGTGCTGGGTAAAAAGTTCAAAGGTACATAAAGCCATCTCAGGATACAGAAAAAATATAGTAATAAAAGAGCTGGGTCTTAACTGGTTCAGGCAGTGGACCATGAAGAGGGCGAAAGCACCTGTCTGCCTACCCTTTCTCCATGGTTAGGTTCACACTTGGGTGTCCTTAGAGGGGAAACATACAGTATCCACCAATACCCTTTCAGAGGGAGGTGGGCACTAAGGGGGCTGGAGTGCCTTATTTCCCCCACGAAGCTGAGGCCCCAAACAAAATAATTGACTGTGTGTAGAATTGTATATTCATTGAAAAAAAGAACTGAGAATATCACCTAGAAATTACTGTTGTCCATAACAGCATGCATACTGATAACAGAACTGAATCCACTCCTTTCTTATCTTAAACTTGCTAACAACTTTGCATAAATAATAGACTTATATGAGCATGTTAACTGCTCATCAGTCAGTATTTCTGCAACTCACAGGAATATGCTATTATGGAAAATGCAGATACTGCGAAACCAATTTTGTTCGAAATAGCAAATAATTTAGCCAATTGAAATGTACCAGCAATAGCAACACTTAACCATTTGTAAAGTGGCTAATGAGGCATTTAATGAGATAAAATCTAGTAAAATTTCACTAATGGAGCTATGCAATGCACACATTGTGTTTAATGGCAGAGCAGAAATTATAAATACTATATGCTGAAAGCCTGACAAAACCCTGACTATACAAAGCCTTTCTGCCTGGTGTTAATCAGATTCCACTCTTCAGATTGAGATTATTGTGAGCAGGAGTGCTCTTTACTACCCATTGGATAAGTTCAGTCATTAGCTCCTGGATACATTTCCATCAAGTCCTGGAATACAGCTGCAATTATCGTAAACTGTGAGAAAGAATGAGGTCACATGAACTGTGAACAAGTGTAATAAAAAGCATGGAAAATCTTGTAATAAGGAGAATATACACTTCAGCTGTGCATCAAAGTGATGATGTTTAACTATATATATATATCAGAGTTATAGAACTTTTACTTATTAAAAAGTAGGAAATAAAACAGAATGCAAAAATCCCTTCAATCAAGAACATTTTAGAAAAAGAATAATTGTCTTTTGTAGTTCATCTACCAGCACGCTACCACCATCACACTCCCCATCATTACCACCCCAATATCTTAGGTGGAACATGTTTTAAAGTTTATTTAACTATAGATTAACGTTTACCACACAGTGCAGGCCTAGTCCATGAAATGGTGCTGTTATATTTGGCTTTTGCATCATGGGCAGAATCTTACAATGGCAACAGGACTGTTGGCTAGGAAACCATCAAGACCCCCACACTGCCACCTTTCAAGAATCTGTGATGTATTTTGTGACCCACAGGCATGTGACAGGTCAATAGCTGGTCACCTGCATGATCAAGGACCAAAGGGACGAATGTCCTACCCACCCAGGGGTCAAAAGTTCTCTGTACTCAGTGGTGCCGCCTGGCTACTGGTACTACACCCACCTGAGGCCTGTAATCGAGGAGGAATCCAGGCACAGGTGGCTGATAACAGGAAAGGCATAGTTGGGAAAGGGATTGCCAGAAAGGAAAGGTTGATGCCTTTCTACACTATCCCCTCCCCACACACTGCCCTTTGCCAATTCTCTTGATCATGCATCGAGTGCTTTTGAATGAGGGACCCAGTGTGAACACAAGAACAAACCCAGCAGGGTTTGCAAGTTGTGTCTCTCCCATAGCAGAACCTCTATCTGCTGCTGAGTTAATTCCAGAGGCAGTAGGATGACGTCATTAAGTGCCTCAATTGGTGGCAGGGCTGGAAGGTCATTCATGGGCTTTCCTGCAACAAACTCAGTCAATGGTGAAGGCCCTTCAGAGACAAAGAAGGAGTGCAGAATTTCATTTCAATATTACAATATATTTAAATGCTGCATCCACCCACTTAGGATCATTGCTCCAAGAGGAGCCAGGTGGGGCCCATTTAAGCTCTAAGGAGATACACATAGCAGCGGAATTCTCTATGGCAGACTTGGTAGTCCTGTATATGAGTCAGTTAGATCTGCAGTGATGAAAGACACTGTGATGATTAAACAGCCAGCCTGAATCACTAATGAAGCTAAAAGAGATTATTTACCACTGGATGCTGAATCTCTCACACCGGATATTGTAGGTAATGCCCCATAGGGTGAAATAGGTCTGATTAGACAAAATGCGGAAACTGTAACAATGCCTTATACTGGTGATACTGGTCTAAGCTACTTAAACTCCATCAATACTCTTGAGCTTTACTGGTAGTCCCAAGGCCTTGTCTCTATCAGTGTAGACCTACGTTTTCTGAGCTAATTGAAGTAGAATGGCTCCCTCCATTGAGGCAATTAGAAATTCTCCCATTTACGATTCCTTACTTTCTTGTTTCTTTTAATTTGGTTTTAAATTGACCAAACAACATTTCAGGGAAATGTTAGATTATCAATCTTACATTACAGTTCACATCTTTACTCGAAACTTTGGAAAAACTAAATTGGACAATCCCCAAAATCAGGCAAGAGGATCACAATATGTGATTAATGTACACCTATTCAGAGTGAAACAGGCAGCACACAAACTATGCACTGGCTGTTAAGTATAATGGAAGTAGAGAAGAAGATTGAAATAGGTGAAGTGGTGTCAGCAAGTGTTTTGTTGCTGTGCCTGCCACAGCTGAATTGCTGACTGTATGTATGCTGTCAGATGTGTGTGCGGGTAGCAGCAATGTCAAGTGCATGAGTGTGAACAGAGGCTATGAAAGTGAGGTGCTGATGCAGGTAGCTATGCTCATAGGAGCTTACAGGCTCAAGCAGCTGTCACACAATCTATCCTCCAGCCAAGAATGATTCCAAATAGAGCAAGAGTCCCCAAATTATGTTATGATTCCATTCCAGACTGTCACATTTATGTTACCATGTGGCTAATCATTTATTTTGTTTCTTACAAGGAGATAAAATGTGAGTTCCAAGGGACCTTCTAAGAGGATAAAGCCACAAGACTCCACGGTTTAAACAAACAACAAAATACTTTTCTATTCAATGTTAGAACAGTAACGTAGCCTACAATACATGTACAGCTTACATTCTAACATGGAAGATTAACTTGTGATAAATATAGATAATAAACTAGACTGAATATCCCACAGTATATATTCAATAACAAATGTGATCAAGGCAGATCCCACAGATTTCTCAGCAATTTCCTAGTTGTTAATGGCAGGACGGTTATCAAATCTCAATAAACTTTGCAAGGGATCACAATTTCTCGCTTTGCCATCCTGATGTTAAAACAGCCAAATGCCACTCTATCATGGGACTGCCTCAATGATTCAATCACACTCCTTTCCGAATATTCATCACACTATTCAGGAGGGTTGCAGGACAATGACAACTTGAGATTCTTGCACCTTATTCTCAATTTTAGGACAAAGAGATGAGTGAAGACTACAGAACTCACTTCTTCAAAAGATTCACACAAGAACTACATAACGTCAACAAAAATGTTTTCAGATATTGCAGCTTTTACCAGAAGATTCACATTAAGAGACTGCATGTGAAGGAACCATAAAACATTCTGGGTAAAAAGACAAGAATAGATGAACCTCAGCATTGCCTAATATCACATCTGACAATGTCTCTGGAACACCAGAAGAAAAGGATGTTTTCTCAAGACTTTCGTATAAATGTCAAACATCATTCTCATGCTTCTGTAATGATTAAGAGGTTTTCAGACTACATTGAGTTTCCTCAAGCATACCTGCTGCTCAATGAAATACCATTGTGACCACCCTGTAATGGTGAAGATACTGGAATTTCACTGCTTCATTAAAGACAATGGGTTCTTCTTCGTTAGCAATACAAACGAGCTTCACCACAGGACTGGATGAAGAATTCTCATCATTCTGATTTGGAAGTGTATCAGAGGAAGGATGATGTTCTGTATCAAGTACTGAAGAGTCATATGCCACACTTCTTGAAACTACAAAAACCAGGCCTGAAAGTAGCATTTAATTTGTGACTGTGACTGCTGGTTTGATCTTAAAGAAGAAAGATACTTATTCTCTTCCAGAACAACTCATAAGGGATCATAATGCTGATTAAAATGTTAACCAATCTTCTTGACATGGAACCTCAGTAGACACCATCACCATCCCTGGATATATCCTGACCCACCAACAGGACAGACCTGGCAGATGTGGTAGCACAGTGGTGTGCTCAACATAGACTCCAGATCCCATGAAGTCTCATGGCTTCAGGTTAAACATGGGCAAGGAAACCTCCTGCTGATTACCACATACCGTCCTCCCTCAGCTGATGAATCAGTACTCCTCCATGTTGAACAACCCTTCGAGGAGGTGCTGAGGATGGTAAGGGCACAAAATGTACTCTGGGGTGGGGATTTCTATGTCCACCACCACGAGTGGCTTACTAGCAGTACTATTGATTGAGCTGGTCTGGTCCTAAAGAACATAGCTGCTGGACTGGGTCTGCAACAGGTGGTGAGGGAACAAACAAGAGGGAATAACATACTTGACCTTATCCTTACCAATCTGCCAGCTGCAGATGCATCTGTCCATGACAGTATCGGTAAGAGCGATCAATGCACAGTACTTGTTGAGACGAGGTCCCACCTTCACATTGAGGATAACCCCCATCGTGTTGTGTGGCACTATTACCATGATAAATGGGACAGACTTCAAACACATCTAGAAACTCAAGACAGGGCATCCATGAGGCGCTGTGGGCCATCAACTCATCTGTTTACATCAAGTCAGGGGATCAACCCTGGTTCAGTGGAGATTGAATCATGAAAAACGTGAGGATAGATAAGTCCACTGGCCAGACAGGATATACCCAAGGTTGCTACAGGAAGCGAGGGAAGAGATTGCTGCCCCTTTGGCGATGATCTTTGCGTCCTCACTGTCCACTGGAGTAGTACCAGATGATTGGAGGGTGGCAAATGTCATTCCCTTGTTCAAGAAAGGGAATAGGGATAATCCTGGGAATTACAGACCAGTCAGTCTTACTTCTGTGGTGGGCAAATTATTGGAGAGGATTCTGACAAATAGTATTTATGATTATTTGGAAAAGCACAGTTTTATTAGAAATTGTCAGCATGACTTTGTAAGGGGCAGGTCATGCCTCACAAGCCTTATTGAATTCTTTGAAGATGTGACAAAACACATTGATGAAGGCAGAGCAACGGGTGTGGTGTATATGGATTTTAGCAAGGCGTTTGATAGAGTTCCCCATGGTACGCTCATTCAGAAAGTAAGGAAGCATGGGATTCAGGGAAATTTGGCTGTCTGGATACAAAACGGGCTGTCCAATAGAAGACAGAGGGTGGCAGTAAATGGGAAATATTCAGCCTGGAGCTCAGTGACCAGCAGTGTTCCGCAGGGATCTGTTCTGAGATCTGTCTCTTTGTGATCTTTATAAATGACTTGGATGAGGAAGTAGAAGGGTAGGTTAGTAAGTTTGCCAATGACACGAAGGTTGGTGGAGTTGTAGACAGCGTGGAGGGCTGTTGTAAGTTGCAACGGGACATTGACAGGATGCAGAACTGGGCAAAGAAGTGGCAGATGGAATTCAACACAGAAAAGTGTGAAGTGATTCATTTTGGAAGGTTGAATTTGAATGCAGAATACAGGGTTAATGGCAGGATTCTTGGCAGTGTGGAGGAACAGAGGGATCTTGGGGTCCACATCCACAGATCCCTCAAAGTTGCTACCCAAGTTGATAGGGTTGTAAAGAAGGTGTATGGTGTGTTGGCTTTCATTGGCAGGGGAATTGAGGTTATGCTGCAGCTCTATAAAACTCTGGTTAGACCAGACTTGGAATATTGTGTTCAGTTCTGGTTGCCTCATTATAGGAAGGATTTGGAAGCTTTAGAGAGGTGCAGAGGAGATTTACCAGGATGCTGCCTGGACTGGAGAGCAGGTCTTACGAGGAAAGGTCGAGGGAGCTAGGGCTTTTTTCATTGAAGTGAAGAAGGATAAGAGGTGACTTGATAGAGGCGCACAAAATGATGAGAAGCATAGATAGAGTGGATAGCCAGAGACCTTTTCCCAGGGTGGAAATGACTATTACAAGGGTGTTTTGGATTGGTGATTGGAGGAAGGTATAGGGGAGATGTCAGAGGTAGGTTCTTTAAACAGAGAGTGGTGGGCGTGTGGAATGCGCTGCCGGCGGTGGTAGTGGAATCAGATACTTTAGAGATTTTTAAGCGACTCTTGGATAGGCACATGGATGATAGTATAATGTAGGATAACAGGTAGGCACAACATCGTGAGCTGAAGGGCCTGTACTGTGCAGTATTGTTCTATGTTCTATGTTCTACGAGCAGCACCAGGCATACCTGAAGATAAGGTGTCAGCCTGGTGAAGCCACCAAACAGGACTACTTGCATGCCAAATTGCATAAACATCAAGTGATAGAGCTAAGCGATCCCACAACTAATGGATCAAATCTAAGCTCTGCAGTCCTGCCACATCCAGTTGTGAATTGCGGTGGATGATCAAACAGCTCACTGGAGGAGGAGGTTCCACAAACAGCCCCATCCTCAATGATGGAACAGCCCAGCACATCAGTTCAAAAGATAAGGCTGAAGCTTTTTCCGCAAACTTCAGCCAGAAGTGCCAAGTGGATGATCTATCTCAGCCTCCTCCAGTGGTCTCCTACACCACAGATACCAGTCTTCAGCCAATTCGATTCACTCCATGTGATATCAAGAAACGGTTGGAGGCACTGGATACTGCAAAGGGCTATGGACCCTAACAACATTCCAGCGATAGTGCAGGAGACTTGAGCTCCAGAGCTTGCCACTCCTGTAGACAAGCTGTTCCAGTACCGTTACAACACTGGTATCTACTTCATAACATGGAAAATTCCCCAGATATTTTCTGTACATAAGAAGCAGAACAAATCCAACCCGGCCAATTACTGCCCCATCAGTCTATTCTCAATCATCCACAAAGTGATGGAAGGTTTCATCAACAGTGCTATCAAGCAGCACCTGCTCAGCAATAACCTGCTCAGTGATGCCCAATTTGGGTTCCACCAGGGCCACTCAGCTCCTGACCTCATTACAGCCTTGGTTCAAACATGGACAAAAGAGCCGAATTCTAGAGTTGAGGTTAGAATGACAGCTCTTGATATCAAGGCAGTATTCCACTGAGTGTGGCATCAAGGAGCCATGAGAAAACTGGAACCAATGGGTATCAGGGACAAACTCTCCAGTGGTTGTTGGAAGGTGGTTGTGGTTGTTGGAGGTCAATCATCTCAGTTCCAGGACATCTCTGCAGGAGTTCCTCAGCATAGTGTCTGAAGCCCAACCATCTTCAGCTGCTTCATCAATGACCCTCCTTCCATCATAAGATCAGAAGTGGGGATGTTCACCAATGATTGCACAATGGTCAGCACCATTTGCGACTCTTCAGGTACTAAAGCACTCCACGTTCAAATGCAATAAGATGTGGACAATACCCAGGCTTGGGCTGACAAGTGGTAAGTAACATTTATGCCAGATAAATGCCAGGCTATGACTATCACCAATAACAGACAATCCAACCATTGCCCCTCGATGTTCAATGGTGGTACTATCACTGAATCTTCCCCTATCAACATCCTGGGGGGTTATTATTGACCAGAAACTCAACTGGACTCACCATATAAACAGAGTGGCTATGACAGCAGGTCAAAAGCTATGAATACTGCACGAGTAGCTCACCTCCTGACTCCTCGAAGCCTGTCCAGCATCTGCAAGGCACAAGTCAGGAGTGTGATGGAATACTCCCCATTTGCCTCGAAGGGTGCAGCCCCAATAGCACTCAAGAAGCTTGACACCATCCAGGACAAAGCAGCCCGCTTGATTGGCACCACATCCACAAGCATCCACTTCCTCTACCACTGACACTCAGTAGTAGTAGTGTGTGCTATCTACAAGATGCACTGCAGAAATTCACCAAAGATCCTCAGACAGCACCTTCCAAACCTATGACCACTTCCATCCAGAAGGACAAGGGCAGCAGATATAATGGGAATGCCACCATCTTAAACTTCCCCTCCAAGCCATTTACCATCCTGACTTGAAATATATCGCTGTTGCTTCACTGTCGCTCATCAAAAACCTGGAATTCCCTCCCTAATGGCATTGTGGGTCAACCCATGGCAGGTGGACTGCAGCTGTTCAAGAAGGCAGCTCACCACTATCTTCTCCATGGCAACTAGGGATAGGCAATAAATGCCGGCTCAGCCAGCAACATCCACTTCCCACAAATGAATAAATAAAAAAAAACAGAGAAAGCTGTAAGAAATCTACACAAAATGTTGTCTGACCTTTTGATAAAAGCTGAAGTGCCTGGAAAGTCTGAGGTAAAGCATGCAGTGTTCTTAGTTTAACTAATAGGGGCAGAGAGTACTAGAGCAAGGAGGTGATGTTGAGCTTGTACAAGATACTTGTTAGCCCTCAGCTGGAGTATTATGTACAGCCAGGTGCCACATTATAGGAAGGATGTGAATAAATTGGAGAGAGTGCAGAATCGATTTATAAGAATGGTTCCAGGAATGAGAAACTTCTATTATGAGGATACATTGAAGAAGTTGGGACTGTTCTCCCAGGAGAGAAGGTGGCTGAGAGGAGAAAAGGAGGAAACCAATTTTACTTTTCAAAATCATGAATGGGTTGGACAGAGTAGATAGGGTGAAGTTATTTCTGCCTGTAAAAGAAACTAGAATGAGAAAGTGTGGATGTAAAGTAATCTGCAAATGAAGCAAGAATGAGGTGAGGAAAACCTTTTCTACACAGTGGGTAGTTAGGATATAGAATGTACTGCCTGGAAATGTGGTGGAGGGAGTTCAACTGAGGCATTTGAGAGAGCATTGGATTTTTGTTTTGGATAGCAATGGGGGGTAGTGATATGGGGAAATATGGGAGATTGGCACTAGATGATAGAACCAGCACAGACATGATGGGCCAACTGGCCTCAATCTGCGGTGTAATAATGCGATTCTGTGATATGTACCTGCATTGGCCCTCTGAGAAAAGGTAAGTACTGCTCAGGTGACACAGACATGCTACGAATTCAGAGTATACTTTACTTCAGGTCAGCCTTGTCTCACTTTGGGTATGACATCAGCTCCCTATATTCAGGAATCTAAGGATTATTCTGCATTGTCATTCAAAGTTTCCTCACGGTTGTTAAATCTTGCCTCGTGATTCTTCTGACCCATCTGAGAAAACCACCAAGTACCTTGGACTAGTGTCTCCATTTCTGCTCCATTGCATCGGTGGACCGTATTTTAACCTGGGTTATTTTGAATCTTCATACAAGCTCAGGCCCAACTTATTAAAGAGTGGGCTGGATTTCCTGGGGAGTGGTAATCTCACTCGGATTGCCACTCTGCAAGTTTTTTACAAAAGGAGAAAGCAAAACGTTCCTGAATGGGGATTCCAACCAGAGTACCTTCCGAAGCCATACTTTCACTCTGACAGTTCTCTCTTGGTGCAGAGTTGCTAGGGGAAGATAAACCATGTCCCATTTTCACATGTTACCATAATCTGGGGTTTCAGCATCATAGACAGCCACTTTGACAGCTTGAAATGCCAGGACAGTACAGTGCCAGGTTAGTAGGGTGCATGCTGGGTACTATTCTAGGAGGTAGGATGTCAGCTTGATAGGATGCAAAGAGAGTGAGTTGCCATGCATTGGGTGCCAGGTGGCTCGGATTCTAAGTGGGTAGGGGATAGGTGCCAGAGGGCATGTTGCCAGGTTGTAGGATGCCAAGTGGATAGGGACTATTTAGCTGGGGGTAGGGTGCAAGGTGGCAAAGACCAAATAGGTGATGCAGTGTTTAGGGTAGATGGGGTGGGTGAAGAAGAGTAGGAGTTGGGTACAGGGGAGGTTGGGTCTGACAGTGGGGTCAGTTGAATGGTTACTCACGAATTCGTCAGGTGAAGTTTAATGGAGGCACTACGCTCCAAAAGCTTGTGATTTCAAATAAACCTGTTGGACTATAACCTGGTGTTGTGTGACTTACAATAAACTAAATGAGTAAACTTAGTACATTTGTCAGAACTACAGTAAAGATTTTTGTTTTAAAAATAAACGACTTGGCTCAGAGTAGGTTATCACACTACTCGTGAATTCTAAAATCTTGCTTGAACTGCCAAAATCTCTTGGTAGACCTTATTCAGACATCTCTGCAAAACACTACATCAGGAGATGAATGAAAATCTTTAAGGAGGATAAACAATTCAAGAACGGACAGGAATCTGCCTACTCTCCCATACATCAGTAAACGAACTGTGGGTAGATTTTGCCTTCATTACCTTAATGATGATATGAGAGAGGGGATTACTCAACTTTATCTTGAATCAATTGAAATCAGAAAAATCAGGCAGGTTCTACAAAGGACAGATTGTTTGCTCCATTGGATTACTACCCAGGCAATGAAACAAAAGTGCATCCTTTCACCCTCCCTTTATTTGCAGTCAATTATATTGTTAAACTCTAAATCAGACTTGCTCAGTTGTTTCTTTATGTAAATGTACTGAATCTAGCTTAATGAAATCAGATTCATCTTTCACACAAATTTGGCATTATCAGCAACAATTTACCATTTATTCTTTTCATATTTCATCCAAAAATTCCACCAGCAGTGCTTGTAATATAAAACAAAATGGGTGCATTTAAATTAACATTAAAATTCTTTCTCCCATTTTAACTTAGTAGCTATAATTGTTTTTCAGATATGTGTTCAAATCCTTTCCTTGGATTGTGTGTTCCATTGAGCCCAGAGCAAAGTTGTCAGGAGTTCTCAAGTCCTGGCTGGGCCACCCATGATGGTTTTGTCGGGGGGAGGAACCAGACAAAGCAGAATCCAAAACAAATCCTCAACAGTGATCTGGCGGGAAGGTATTTGTGTGATATCAACATTTGTGATAGTGGATGAAGGCTGCAGCAGTAGGGAGATTGCCAGTCATCAAGCTCTCCTTGCCATTAGAATTGGATTTACCTTCTATCAAAGACCACGTATGTGTTGATGTACAATAGCATTTCCATCTCAAAAGATGTCTCGCACAAAGCATCTGCCTAGAGGAATTCAACATCACCGAACATCCAACTAAGGACCAAATCCACCTCTGAAAACGCTTGCCAAATGTTACAAACACAAGAATAGCAGGATTTGATTTCTAACGAGTTACCCCAGTGAGGCACAGAAATGTTGTTGGGGGGTTAGCAAAATCCTCACAAGATTTCAGAGGTAACAATATGAGGACAGAAAGAGAAGTTATTGCTGAAGGTGCACTAGCAACAATTGGCTAAGCCAGTACGAACAATCCAATGGCCTGAAGATAGAAGAAAAGAATTGGAAGTGGGCAGCTTTGTGACTGTGTGAAAGGCAAGGAAGGCTGAGGAAGTTGAAAACAGAATAACATGGCCCCCATGGAAACTTCACCAGTCTGAAAAAAGTATTAAGTCCTCTTAACCTGTGAATGGTGATGAAGGTGCTGTTTCTGTGTGTGGTATCAATTGTGCTTGATGCCGGGCTGAATTGACTGACATCCAATGATGTTGCCTGATGGTGTCTGGAACAAAAATAAAGTGATGGCCAATGGCTACATTCTTGGAAGTGATCTGCAGACCAGTCTACTGAACAAGACTTAGTCAAGTGAGGAAATGCCTAGTTGATAAAGTGGAGGTGCCAAAGGGCTTTTTACACATCCCTAAATCCATCTATCAGATTCTGTTTATTGAGTGTATAAATCCTGAAGTAAGTTTGAACCTGAAAATGGGACATTCTCAGAAATGAATCCTCTTCCTCCAGATAGTGAATTGCAAATAAATATTCCAAAATGATTTCCATTGTTCTACTTTACCTTCATTTGGAATAGAGTGACAATCAAATCTGCATACAACTGTGACTTGCAGAATTCTGCTAATTAACCAAAATTTGAGTTTTTAAATCAATGCATGTTGCCGACATATTATGCGCACGTAGCCAATGCTATCCATCCTGTTCACTGTCTGCATGCCTCTTTTTGGGGCTGGGGGAATGATGATCGGGTTGCATATCAAAAGTGAAGATTCTATTAAAAGCTGTCAGCACTCTCAAAGAGGCATTCCTGCAGCAAAACCGCTTTGGAACCTGTTAAAAAGATAGTTGATGGAGGAGTGAGAAACAGGGCAACAAAATTCTCAGCAGGCTTTGGAAATGTTGGTACAAGCAGTGTAAGCTCAAATGACTGCCATTTGTGCCTTTTGAGATGGGGACCATATTTTTATGAGGTAGGACTAAAGTAAAAAAGCTGCCAAACAGGCCAGTCAGATGGCCTGCCATATTTCCTGTCCTCAACCATTCTCACAAGGTTGAAGGAGGCTGTGAGGTTCAGAAGGTTGAGGTGGGGTCTGGAATGCACACAAAAGTGAAAGTGACAGCTTTGTGGCCTCACTTAAAGCCCACACCAGGTACACTTTCATAACATTCCTGGAGCTGGTCAGGCATTAGCAGCTATCAGTTTTACAACAGCTGCATAGAGGTGTGGACCATGGATTGGAGTCAGGAAGAGTTTGAAAAGTATTTGAAATGATTTTGCCTCCTTTACATTTCATCAATAAATTTTGTAACATGAAAGGAATCTGCATCCAGTCAAGTGAAGTATGGCAGTGCTGTGTTTAGAAAATGTAGCTACACTTTAAACAGTGTGTTTGCTACATTGTTACTTCTGCAAAACTGGCAGGCTAAGTAAAGATTGACATTGTAAATGTAGATAAGTATTCTGATGAATTTTAAAAATCATCCAAATGATAAAAAGATAAAGTGCATTTCTCATTATTAAATGGTACCAAGTATGATAACTAAATGTAAGTGTTTCATCTTTTCTCATTGATTTTTGTATTCAATCTAGTCAAATGTTGAGATGGCAGTTTTGAGGTCTGTTTGTTTATTCAGGGAGTTGTATGGCCTTTTGGCTGCAATTCACTTCCAAATCCCTAATCCATTACATGTGGTTCATGTTATTTATATAGCTGCTTTAAAGAATCTGTTTGTTTACTCAGAAAATGTTATAAGCTATTCAATGCTTTCCAACTATTATAATGGTGCTTGTTAGAACTATACATAAAGTGGATGATAAGGTGAGAGCAGGGGAGTTTCGAGTAAGAGTGGCAGTGGGTAGGATAAGGGCAGATTTAAGGTGGTCAGAAAATTCAACTGTATTTAGGTGAGCTGCTGACTGCCTTGGAAACACTGGGCAGAGGATTTGTGAGAACGAAATCATTTTTTCAACCTGCCCAAACTGGACTCAGCCCACCTCCAGTAGGTGCAAATCCAGGCCACTTAGGGGTGGGCCCCTAAAAGTTCCTGTCTGACGGAATTCTCAAGGTGGAGATAATATCAGGACAGTGGCAGGATTATCCCATATCCCAATTCCAGCCTCTGATGTGAAAGTCTAAACCAGGATTTCTGGTGTGTCACATCACTCTAAAACCCTTTTAAAAATATAAGATATAGGAGCAGGAGTCAGTCATACACGTCCACAGACCTGTGTGCTATTTAATAACATTATGACTGATTCCCAACCCAAACTCTACTTCCTCCGTTCTGAGGAAGGGTCACCGGACCCGAAACGTTAACATCCTTCATAGATGCCGCCAGACCTGCTGAGCTTCTCCAGCAACTTTGTTTTTGCTCCAAACTCTATTTTCTTCTCAAACCCCAGATCTCTTGATTTCCTTAAGAAACCAAATGTCAATTGAACCCTGCCTTGAATTTAAGAATAGAATAAGAATCCTGTGTCTTTTTGAAATAGAGAGTTCCTAAGATTCACAACCCTCCAAGTGATGTCCCCTCATCCCACTCTGAAATGGCTATCCCTTATTCTGAGACTATGACCCTTCATCTAGACATTCCAGCCAGGATCTACCAAGTCAAGTCCTCTCTAAATCTCATGTATTTCTATGAGATCATTCCTCATTATTCTAAATCAAGTATATTCTGTTCAAATAGAATAACTCATTGAATAAACTTGTTATCCCAGCAATCAATCTTGCGAACCTGCATCCACATTGTGCTCCAAATACAGCCTTCTGAGGGTACAGAGACTAAAACTATACACCATACTCCGAATTTTGTATTAAACCTTGTACAAATGTCAGCAAGTCTTCTTGTTCTGCAACAAAGCTCAACATTTCTAGCACAACATTCCAATGTGAGCCAATGAAATGTGAGCCCTAGCTGAAATCCACCTGTTCCCCTTGTACTACAGGATAGTTGGGAGGAAGACAAACCATGCCTCCTTCACAGCACTCGGTGCTGCACTCTGGGAAGTAAGAATTTAAATTAACCAGAGCGTGCATTCACTGAGCTATTCCCACTCTGTTTTGCAGTTTTAAAAAATTTTCAAATAATGTCTACAATTATTAATTATCCCATGGCCAGTATTTCTTGTTTGGTATTATCCTGTCATTCTCTCCAACAGTGTTCACCACCCCAAACTCACCTGAAAGTGTTCACTCTCTCCCTCATTCCCTAATAGTGTTCTCCTCCTGACAGTGTGCATCCCATCCCTCATTCCCTAATAGTGAAAGTAACTTAATTTCATCTCCAGTTTAAATGGCAATTCCTCATTTTGAAACTGCGTTCTGGTTCTATATTCCATGACAAGACATAATATTATTTCAGCATCTACCCTGTTGAACTGCCTCAGAATCTGATATTGTCCAATAAGGTCACATTTCATTCTTCTAAAATCTCAAGAGTACAGGCTAAACCTGCTCAATATTTTTTCACTTGACAACTCCCTCATCCCAGAAATCAGTCTAATAAAACTATGTTCTGAACTGCTTCCAACGTAAGCACATTCCTTGTAAAACAATGAGACCAGAACTGTATGGGGTACTTCAGGTGTGGTCTCACCAACACCCTGTATAGTTGTACCAAGACTTCCCTACTTCTATATCCCATTCCCTTTGGAATAAAGGCCAATGTTCTGTTTGTTTCCTAAATTGCTGAACATGCATACTGACTTGTTGTGATTCATATACGAGGACACCCAAGTCTCTCTGTAACATAGTGTTCTGCAGTCTTTCTTTGATTAAATAATATTCCGATTTTATGCTCTTCCTGCCAAAGTGGGCAGCCTCACCATTTTTTTCATATTATGGTCCAACTGCCAAATTTTGTCCACTTATTTACCCAGTCTATATCCATTTGCAGACTCTTTGAGTCCTCCTCACATAATGCCTTCCTACCTGTCTTTGTACCATCAATAAATTTGGCTCTCATATAGGTAATATCTTCATCCAAGTCATTAAAGCAGATCATACACAGTTGAGACTGAAGCACTGATCCCTGCAGAATTTCACTAATTACAATTTTCCAAAATTATCGTGACCCATGTATCCCAAATCTTTATTTGCTGCTAGTTAAACAATCTCCAATCCATGCTAATATATTAGCCTCAACACCATTAACTCTTATCTTGTGCTGTAACCTTTTAAGCGGCATCTTATCAAGTGCATTTTGGAAATCCAAATGAAGTAGATCTACTGGTTCCCCTTTATTCACCCTATATGTCACATCCTCAAAGCACTCGAATAAATCTGTCAATTTATCTTTTACAGAACCATATTTAATCTGCCTGACTGTGTGATGATTTTCTAAATTTACAGCTACTACTTGTTTGATAATGATTGTAGCATTTTCCCAATGGATTGTATTAGGCCTGCTGTCCTATAGTTTCATGCTTTATGTCTCCCTTCTTTCGCGAACAGAGGTGATACATTTGTAGTTCTCCGGTAAAGTATTTTTGACGTGCAGTTACTGTTTGATGTACAGAAACTAGGTACCTAGTTTGTCCATAGCAAAATACCACAAACAACAGTGAGCTAACTTTACCAAATTATCTATTTTAATGGTGTTGCTTAAAGGACAAACATTATCCAGGATGCTGGGAAAATTTCCCTTTCCTTTTAGGTCCACCTGGAAGGACAGGTAAATCTTTTATTTAATATTGCATCAGAAAACAATACATCCAACTGGACAGCATTTCCTCACTACTTGACTAGGGAGCCCCTTCAAGTACATACTGAAAACCCTGGGATATGGTGAGAACCAAGAACATTCTGACTCAGAAGTGAACGTGTTACTACTTAAGTCAAATTGAAATCAACCCTGAAGATAAAGTATTACACATGCAGACGAGCTAAGAATTAATCTCAAATATTTCCCCAAAAACATTCAGTGACTGCTTGTCCTTAAAAAACCAATTAGCCCACTACCAGATTAACAGATGAACAATTATTTGGTGTCCTATTGGTGAAGGACAATCAAAAAATCAGAAGTTGTTGAACTAAATAACAGGAAGGAATCGATGAATTCTAGGGAAGTCAGGACAGTAAACTGACTACTGTTTTTATTCACAAACAGTCATTACTCTACATGTGTTGAAATGTTTACTGCTCTTGGATGTACCATTTTTTGGAAACTCCCAAAGGCCTTTGTTATGTTCCAAAATGACTCATCAAGAGTTTTGTTATGTCCTTGTTCCTTGTTTCATAACACTTCCTAGATTCCCAGAACAAAATAGAACATTCCATCACTGCAAATCACATTTTCTGCTTCATTCAGGGATGTGGTTTAAATTTTAATTTAAAAATACTTGCTCTACCCTCGCTACTTCCTGAGTTTCAGTCTTTTGCACTTCAGTAACAGTTTTGGTTTGACTTCAATTTTTTGAGCTTTCGCTTGCAATTTTTCTTTGTGCCTGTCGGTTGTGTTACTGCAATGCCACCCCCATCAGAAGTTGGGAATCTAACATATTTCCAGTTATTATTTCTTATTTAGAAGATGTAACAGTTTAGAGATGCAATGGTTTGCAGTTAAACCCTTGCAGTTTATAAAACAAAGAACTTAGGATGCTGAAGGTCTGGAACTGGAGTTCTGAAGAAGGGACATTGGACCCAAAATGTTAACTTGGCTTTCTCTCCACAGATGCTGCCAGAAGTGTTGAGTTTCTTGAGAAATTTCTGTTGTGTTAGAGTTTTAATTAAATTTGATGACTCACAACATCACTCACATCTGGGTAGGATCTGTCTTGTCTGCATTGCCCATTTATAGTGCTATCTATGGAGTGTTTGACCACAGTTTGTCTGTTAACTCATAATTACCTAATGTTAACCTGACTGTTAGATCCAAAGTTGTACATCTGTATATATACTTTAGGATAACAATCTGTTCTGTATACCTATTTAGTCTTTATATTTATGTTTGTCTTGTTCAATTTTCTTATTTTTCAATTCAACCCTGTAATACTGATGCTTATTTATTTATCCTTGGCTGTTCTACATATTTGATAATTTAAAAAATTCTGTTCCCTGAAGCCAGATTATAAGAAAGATTTGGCTAGTCCAGTATTCTCAGAACTAGATAATAATGGATCATTATCTGACCTCTGAAATGGCATGACATTCCACTGTACAGAACAGGAGTGACTCACAACCACCCCCTCAAAGGACAATTAAGGTTTGCTGGTAAATGATGACTACATCCTAAAAACAAATAAAACATTCCACTGTTTTCAACACCTTTCCTACAAATTCACCTTTTAGTCAGTTATCATTTCTAAGTTTTTCTGTGTCACTTCTAACAACATATTCTTTGGTGTTCTTCTTATTTACTGCTATATTGTATTCTCTGATTAGGGTTAGTATTGAAGTGTAAACTGTAAGGAAAATAAAGTGACATTCTCATTACAGCTCTTTTTCTTTTTGAAAGGGTTTCAATTCTTCAAATTCAGGATCTAACCATGGAATGCATTCTGTGATGAAGGTTTATGATCATGAATGCCTTAAAAGTTACTAAGAGAGAAGCTCCAGAAGCAGAAAGCTTTAAGGTGTCAGAGAGGAAAAATATCGCAGAAGGCAGTTAATTGCTTGAGCTTAAGGAAGACATGTGAAGTGAGCTGTATTAGCAGTTTGTTTTTAAGAGACTCATGAACAGACATTAAGTAAACAAAATAGCATCAAGTGAATGCAGACATTTGCCGGGAAGATACCAAGTACAAACAGGCAAACTGAGAAGGCAACTTTACAGTGGAAATGGGATGACCTTCTGATATTTATAACAAGACTGATTCAGATAGTTCTTATGCAATTTGTGTGTTTTCCCTTTTGTATGTAATAAACTTTGATATTATTTAATTGAAAGTACATCACAGCCCTTTAGGATGTGTTCAGTGCTTAATCACCATGGTATATGCATTTCAAAAATTAAAGTTACAGTCAATCAAGCCAGGATTCAATCTGGACTCTGATTTGCCCAACTGGAATCATAACAAAGTAGGAACTCGTGTTGGATAAAAATTTTCATTGAATTTATGAGGGATCTGTGAACTTTAAGGAAATGAGTGCAGGCAGTCCCTGGGTTGCAAAGTGGTTCTGTTCTTGAGCCCATTTATAAGTTGATTTGTACACCGTTCAGAACATAACGCAGGACAACATAAAGCAGTCAGTCATTCTTAAGTACAAGTAATGTTCACATCAAATATTTTAAATTATACCCCTGTATGGGATCGCATTCATAAGTAGAGTGTTCATAAGTCAGACGCTTGTAAATTGGGGGTCCCCTGTACATGGTAGGAATGAGCATAAGGCAAAAGAGTGGTTTAAAAGTTTATTACATGGATTGGACATTCAAATGGCTTTAACTGTTGCTAAGAATTTTCTGAGTGAAAAATATAACAGTGTTACTTAAAGTCATTGGCTAACACTAAACTGAAACAGTTTGTGGACAATTTGAAGGTAGGAATAAAAGTGGGACTTGTAAGATTGAGATGCTTGAAGTAAATATCCAGCATTTAGAATTACAGGGAGAAAAGCCTAAAGTTGGTGTGTCATTCCTGGAATTAGCTAAGATTCAGTTAGAAATGAAAATTTAAATTAAAAGAAAAAGAGAAATGCAAAATTTGATTTGGAAGAAAAGGAGAAGAATGGAGAAATGGAAAGGGTAAGAGAATGGAGAAAAAGAGCAATTCAAAGTGAAAGAATTAAAGAAAAATGGAAAGAGATGGAAATAAAGCTTCAATTGGCAAGAAACAAATAGGAAAAGAGAAATTTAAAAAAAGAAGAGAAAGATCGAAGGAAGTGGAAGCAGAAATAAAAAACCTTGAACTCCAAAGGGAAAGGGAAATCAGATGACATGACTTGGCTAAAGAAAAGTTTAGAATTAAAAAGAAGCAGATATAACTGCCCAGAGAATGATTCTGATTCCAGTGAGGGATTTGATTTAACTAGAAATTTGTATAGTGCCTAATTTTAGAAAAGATGGAGTTGAAAGATAATTCACCTCAATTGAAAAGATAGCTGAGAAGTTTAAGTGGCCAAAAGATGTTTGGACCTTAATATTACATAGAAACATAGAAAATAGGAGCAGATGTAGGCCATTCAGCCCTTCGAGACTACCCACCATGATATGATCATGGATGATTATCCAATTCAGTAGCCTGTTCCCTCTTTCTTCCCATACCATTGATCTCTTTATCCCTGAGAACTTTATCTAACTCCTCTTGAAAACATTCAATGATATGGACTCAAGCACTTCCTGTGACTGAGAACTCCATGGGTTCATCAAACTCTGTGCGGAGAAATTGCTCATCATCTTAGTCCTAAATGACCTACCCCTTGTCCTTAGACTCTGACCTCTGGTTCTAGGCTTCCTGGTCATCAGGAACATTCTTCCTGTGTTTACCCTGTCTAGTTCTGTTTGAATTTTGTAAGTTTCTATAAACCCCTAAAAACTGAATCCCCCCAGATATTCAGTTCCCATCCCTTGTCATCCTGCAACTAAATTTCTATAATCAAAAACATACCCATTTAGATCTGTTTGCATGGTTAATTCATTCACTTTATTATGAATGTTCCACACAATAAGACACAAGGCCTTAAGGTTTGGCTTTTTATCATTCTCAATCCTATTCATATTATTTTACATTGCATTCCTGTTTGATTCTTCCCCCTGAACTCCCGACCTTCACTATTTTTTCTTTCCCATTTTGCCTTTGACTTGGACAGGATGGGAGAAGTGGCAGGGGCATACAATGTGGGAAAGTGTAAGGTTATGCACTTTCATCAGAACAATAGAGGCATTGATTATTGTCTAATAAGGGAAAGGGTTCAGAAATCTGAAGCACAAAGGGACTTTGGAGTTCTGAGGAAGGGTCACCGGACCCGAAACGTTAACTCTGTTTTCTCCTTCACAGATGCTGCCAGACCTGCTGAGCTTTTCCAGCCACTTTGTTTTTGTTCCTGATTTGCAGCATCTGCAGTTCTTTTGGTTTTTATTTAAGGGACTTTGGAGTTCTAGTTCAGGATTCTCTTAAGGTTATCATGCAGGTTCAGTTGGCAGTTAGGAAGGCAAATACAATGATAGAGTTCATTTGAAGAGAACTAGAATACAAGAGATGTACTGCTGAGGCTGTATAAGGCTCTGGTCAGACCTCATTTGGAACATTGAGTAGTTTGGGCCCATTATTTAAGGAATGATATGCTGGTATTGGAGGGGATCCAGAGGGCATTTACAAGAATGATCCCGGGGATAAAAGACTAGGCATTTGAGGAGTGGTTCAGGATTCTGGTTCTGTACTCAATGGAGTTTAGAAGGATGAGGGGGGATCTCGTTGAAGCTTACAGAATACTGAGAGGCCCGGATAGAACGGATTGGAGAAGACGTTTCCACGAGTAGAAGAGACGAGGACCCGAGGGCACAACCTCAGAGTCAAGGAATGACCCTTTAGAATGGAGAGGAGGAAGAATTTCTTTAGACAGAGGGTGGTTAATCTGTGGAACTCATTGCTGCAGAAGGCTGCGGAGACCAAGTTATTGACTATATTTAAGACAGAAATAGGTTCTTGATTGGCAAGGGGATCAAAGATTATGGGGAGAGGCAGGAGAATGGAGTTGAGAAACATATCAAGAAACAATGTCGAATGCCAGAGCAGACTCATTGGGCTGACTGGCCTAATTCTGCTCCTATGTCTGAATTGCCTTATGGTCTTTTGTTTTTGTCCTTGTTTCTGTCTCTTCTGTATCTCTGTATAGGTTCCCAGCTCCCTGCCATTTTAGTTTAAGCCTTCTCCATCTTCACTAGCAAAAACTACTGCTAAGGCATCAGTTCTGATCCTACCAGGTGAAGGGTACAAACTGTCCTGATAGGTATGGCTATAAATATGTACACCAGTTTGTTAGAAGACAGTCTATAAAAGTGTTAACAAAGCAATGTTCAGTGCCTATATCTTGTCCCTCAAGTGTATCAATTAAAATTTAAGACTATGAGAAACAAACCTAATCAGGCTTTTGTAGTATTTGCAAGATCAGTGGGTTTGATCTTCGAAATTAGAATTACATTTTGAGAATCTGTGAGAAATTCTGATTATGGAAGAAGTCCAAAACAGTATTCCAATTAACACCAATTATCAAAGATCCAAGAAATGTAAGTTCTGGTGGAAATCTATAAGGTCTCACACAGACATTTGCAATGTGGGGAAACAGTCATATGAGAATCCAGAAGGGAATTTGAGGAATGAGAAAAAAGGAATTGAAAAAGGTATTAGTTTTGCAAACAGAAGTGCAATGTGGCACAGTAGTTAGCACTGCTGCATCAAAGCACCAGGGACTGAGCTTTGAGTCCAGCCTTGGATGACTGTTTGTGTGGAGTTTGCATGTTCTCCCTGTGTCTGTGTGGGTTTCCTCCAGGTACTCTGGTTTCCTCCCACAGTTCAAAGATGTGCAGGTTAGGTGGATTACCATGCTAAATTGCCCACAGTGTCCAGGGATGTGCAGACTAGGTGGGTTACCCATGGGAGATGCAGGGTTGTGGGGTCTGCATGGGATGCTTTTTGGAGGGTTGATGCAGACTCGATGGGATAAATGGTCTGTAAGGATTCTGTAATTCTATGACAATAATAAAGAAGGCAGACTAAAGCCTAAAAGTGAAATTTAAATCCAAGGAGGTAAGCCAATAAACATATTGAGATACACTGCAGCAAGTCAGTTGCTAATGCTGGCTAATGATACAATTTGCTTTTTCAGTGAGATTAATAAAGGAAATAATATTAAATTAAGGTACATACACAGCTTACAAACCAGTACCACTTTATAGAGTTGACTAATAAAGTGCCTTAATAAATTTTAGTCAGAGGCTTGCAACACAAATCCTTACTGATGGAATTGATTTTATCTTATGGAATAAACAAGCTGGTTTAAAAATATTGGTCAACCAAAAGTGTTGGAACAACCAATATAAGTAAAAGGAATTGAGGGATGAGAGGAGAAATACGTTGGATTGTTTCCTGACTGTGTTCCGAATTGATCGTAGGCTCATAGAATTAGACGGGAAAAGAAAGCATCTGCAAAATAGAGATAACATGGAAATGCATTTCAACTGAGACTTTGAATGTCTATATGTCTGAAAACTCTGCAGAGATTGTTATCTATATGCATCATGATAGTTCCAATTTTCTTGAAAAATTTTATCCAGGAATTTAATAGTGTTTCCTTCGAGATTAATGCCACAACCATACAAAGTTAAAATTATTAACATATCAGGAAAAAGCATTATTATAGTGGACGCTTTAATAAGAGTAAAAATAACTGATGGAAAGTCTTTTTGTATTTACTGTGATTGTTGTTACTGTTAAAGTAGACTAGATATAGCTATAAAAAGAAACTAACAGAAAATGAAAATACCTTTTAGTGATACCTTCTCATATTTATTTCTGAGGAAAGATGTGATGGAAGTTCATAACATTATTATTATTTGGCATCTTGGTTTCTGACGTGGACAGAACGGAGGAAGGATCACCAGTCCCAAAACATTAACTCTGATTTCTCTTCACAGATGCTGCCAGACCCACTGAGCCTTTCCAGCAATTTCTGTTTTTTGTTTCTGACTTACAAGCATCCACAGTTCTTTCGGTTTTTGTTTAGTATTTTCCTTGAAATGAATGGTTGAGAGCTGAGAAAATAAGGGTGGAAGAGAAGGAGTAATTTAACTGCTGCCTAGCAACAAAGAGATATTGGGAAATGAGATGGAAACAGGCTTTCCTTCAGAAAGAGAGAACCATCCAAAAGGTCAGTGAGCATACAGGTTTATTTCAAAAGAAAAAGCAGATTATTGAGAGAAAAGGCCTATAACATCAGCAGCGCAAGCTAGAGTCTTCAAAATTCTGAGGGCAGAAGAAAAGAAATCCTGAGATGGCAACAAAAATGCTCCAGAAACACCAAGGTTTAAGGTGTCAGAGAGGAAAACATCCTACAAGGCTGTTAAATACATAAAGAAGTAAGCAAGCTGTGTTAGAAGTTTGTTTAAGGGCCTCTTGAAGAGACATTAATAAAGAAAACATTAAAAGAATGCAGAAATTTTCCATAAAGATATATGTACAGCTTTACCAATTGAACAAGGAACTTTAAAGTGGGAATAAGGTGACCTTTCAAGAGGTTTGAATATTGTAAGACTGTTGTGAGGGTAGAAGAGTTGAATCTTTATTTCTAATATTTGCAACAAAACCATTTCACATCACTCTGACATATTGTAAAATAGTTTTTTTTTAGTGTGTTCTCTTGTCAAAAGTACACTGGCAGCCTTTTGTGAATATGTTCAGTAACTAAGCGGACTCAGTAAGCGGATTGCAAAAATAAAGTCAATGGTCCATCAAGCCAGGTTTTTACGTTGGAATCTGATTTGTCCAGCATGATCATCAGTTCAGATCATAAACGCTCGCAGACTTTAACTGCATCAACAATTGTTCCAGTCTTAATCGCTCAGTCTCTTCTCTCTATCCCAGTTCCTCAGGATTCATGAGACTGATCCAAAACTTCTAATTGGCAGCACAATTTCAAATTTTATTAAACAGCTCAATTCACTGAGCTGTCACTGAATTTCTCTAAGCTCCAAATCTTCCCCGAGCTGCATCAAACAATTGCTGCTTCTGGCTTCCTGCAACCCACTCTCAGCTGTGACACATTATCAGGCCTTCATTTTAACACTACCTCTGCACAGCATGCAGCCAAAACTCCCTGGGACTGCTCTTGAACACAAATTGCCTGAAGTCAACTAATAGCACTGCTTCTGCTGTCTGGAGCCCCTTCCTCTGCTTCAGCAACCTCCCAACTCCAAACTGTAACTCATTTCCCAGGAAATAAGCACCCATTTAAATTGACGCCAAAAAACCTTATGCTCTACCCATCTGTCCTTATTTTGATCTTTAATCAAATTTACTGATTGCTTTAAAGGTGACTTAGGTTGAATTCTCTCTGGACTTCCAACACAGCAAAATTTACAGACACCACAGCTTTAGCTAAGAAAACCCACCAACTATTTTTATAGTCCACCTCTTCTATTCTGCTTCTGTTATATAAACATTTTGAACTGCCATTTGTTCTAAGTGTTCCGGCAATCACTTAAGCCCAGCATTTTATTTACCTTACCTTTCTAACAGTTAAATGGTTAGGGTCATGTTTCCTGAAAAGTTTAAATACATTAGACTTCAAGGTGCTTCAATTGCATTTATCCCACGTCCTATTATGAAACTTTAAATTGTAAAACTAAAAATTATATGCTAAAGCACATGAGCCATAAACTAAACATTTTCCTCAAGTCAACCCCTATCATTGTTGATTTGCATTCAAGACAGCAGAGTATTAGTCCAAGTCTCTGGCATAACTAGACCAGTAACATAACCAAAAACCTGCCATAGCTTATATCAACTATCCTGCCTACAATATTATACAAATCACTCTCAAAATACTCCGAGGGTTCTAGCTTTTGCAAAAAATTAAAAAAAACTTAGAAGACAAAAACATAACATTGGATATGGTTCAAGGAAAAGCAACAAAGATTGCTCAGGGTTTTAAAAGCTTTGAGCTGTGAAGAGAAGCTTAGAAAACACAACTGGTTCTCACAAGAAAAAGAAGTCTGAAACACAATACAATCCAAACATTTAAAAAATGAAATATTATGTAAAGAGATGTTTGAAGCAGAACCAGTAGGCAACCAAGGCAAAGAAGTTATTTATTATGGTATAGTAATATCTGCTATTTTATACTCGGCAGGGGGACACTAAACCAACAGAGTAACACGGCATATTTAACAGTATGGCGTGATGTTGGCAAATGGTACCTTGTGCCAAAGAGAGACCCCGACCAAGGTCACATACCATTTAAGCCTTCTCCTAAATAACTTCTCAAACTCAGCTGCTCATTCCCCTCAATCTGCTTGCTGGAGCCAGCTCCAATGTTACCCAAGACATGCCTTCAGTCCTACCTGCATTCGCTCCACTTCCTTGGCACTGCCTTTAGTCTCAGCAGTGGCTACCACTCAAACATGGTGATGCAGGGACAATGGAGTTGCCAATCATCCAATTGGCTAGGAACTTTCTAAGTTGGGATATCTTCCCCAGATGGAGGTGGAAGTCTCACTCTCAGCTAATTAACTCCCTGCTGAATGTTAAATAGCTGTGGATATGTTCAATGGATGTGAAACCCTACCACCTGAAAAAATAGGTTACAGTGTTAAGTGAGACAACAAGGTGCAGAGCTGGATGAACACAGCAGGCCAAGCAGCATCAGAGGAGCAGGAAGGCTGACGTTTCAGGCCTAGACCCTTCTTCAGAAATGGGGGAGGGGAAGGGGGTTCTGAAATAAATAGGGAGAGAGGGCGAGGCGGATAGAAGTGTTCCCTTTAAAGAGATGATGTTGTTAAGAATCTGACTTATCAAATACATTGCCTTAAGATACAATGTCATATTTCTTGAAAGGGGATCATGTAGTAAAATTGATACTCAAACAATATTGACAACAACGTAAACACATTGTTGTAGATTATGACATTGGCCATTGATTGGCAGAATAGATCTGATGAGCTGAATGGCCTACTTCTCCTATGTCCTAAGGTCTTAAATTTAAATTAGAATTATAAAATCAGCTACAGTTAAAGAAAATAGACGTTTCAGGGTCTGTGCTGAGTTCTTCAACCTCAGTCAGATTGTCAACAGAATTATGATAACCCTCAGTGCCCTTTGTCAGAAAAGTGAGACAGCAAAATAAATGAAACTTCCCACTGCTGATTGCTATCCCTGCTGAAAAGTGCAGAAGGCGAGAGAGAACAAGATTGTCTTGGCAGTCATGCCCTCCTTCCATGATGAGCAATCACTTTTCACATTAACTCCTGATGAATAGCCACTTGGGGAAGGTACAAGAAGGCCAAGTCATCTGTTGAATTGTGTCCCAACAGGTGTCAATGCATTCAGAAGGAGGAGAGGTTAAAGCCAACCTAAAAAAAGTTACTTAGTGTCAATCACAGCGGACATTGGTAAATAAGAAACATGCATTGGCATTTTATGGGTTCCCAGGTAAAGACTTTGACTTGAAACAATTAGGGTAACTTACACATCAATAGAAGTTCTGTCAAGTATTAAATCCTCCCAAGAGGAAGGATAACTTTACTGAGTTGGTTTCCTTTCTCAAACATGCCTAAGCACTTATAATTTTCTTGTTTTATAGACCACTGATGATTGTTGAAAATTCAAATCATTTTTCCATAAATTAACTGCCAAATTTCACAAACTGTAATTTTGAAAGTTGCTGTAACAGAAACTGTATGGGAATGCTTCCAGCATTGTCAAAATATTTGTGCAAGTATTTATAATTACACTTAAAAAGTTGGAGTTTGAAATTCTTCAGAAGTTTAAGTTTCACAAAAATGTCAGTGAATGGTTCTAGATCCAACATAAAAAAATTGCTAAGAACAAACTTATTCTGCCTTTATACAGAACAGAATCTGCTTGTCTTTGGCACATTCCAAGTATGAAGACAGGGACTATCTTTTTCCATAATAAAGTTTTTAAAGTCTGTATGAAGTTCCAATGCATAAGTATTTTAGTCATCATGTAACATTCAAGTGCTGTGTAACCAGTTAGACCAATAAAGGAGTGGGCAGTTATGAGTACTAAATGGGAGTGTTGTTCAGCAGCTTTTATAATAAACTATCAAATCTCCTTTGGCATGGGTCATGGTGAGTCAGACATTTTATAGGAACTAGAGAGTTATGTTCAGTAGAGATGCGAATAACATGGACTTATTGAACTGGAAGCAGAACTGGGAATGTAGTTGCATCAAAATAGGGTCTTAAGGTCTGGAAATACTTTTAAGGAGAAACTCAAAATCTGAGAGCACTGAAGAGGGAGTTTCTAGAAATATGTGAGCAGCTCCAACAATATAGATTATGGTTCTCAGGAGAACTGAGGAACTTAGAGTATGCAAGCATTGGGATGGTTCTAGAATCAAAGAGAGCCTGACCTATAATCTAGGGATTTGTAAGCATTGTGGGAGGTACGGGTTTCTGACTGCTTTTGTGAATATTTGGGTGAGCAGGACTGATGAGCAGCAAGGGGACAATGGGAAAGGGAAGCAGTGGGGGAAGTTTATGTATTGGAATTAAGCCTGGAATGATTGTGCATTGCTGGTCAGCATGATGATGTTGCTATTGTCCAGAAGTGAAAACATTAGCAACTATTAGTGAAAACCAAAAGAATTGCCGATGCTGTAAGTCAGAAACAAAAACAGAAGTTGCTGGAAAAGCTCAGCAGGTCTGGCAGCATCCTTGAAGAGAAATCAGAGTTACGTTTCGGGTCTAGTGACAGTTCTGAGGAAGGATCACCGGACCTGAAACGTTAACTCTGATTTCTCTTCACAGATGCTGCCAGACCTGCTGAGCTATTCCAGCAACTTCTGTTTTTGCAACTATTAATGAGTTTGCCTATTTTCATAACCAAACTGAAATTACTTTTTACAATCTCAAAACTTGTATGCTTTCAAGTTTTAAACTGAGCGAAATAAATTACACACTGAAAAATAAATCAGAAGACAGCTGCATTTTCAACAACAATTAACAATGGAGTTTCAATAATTTCTCCTCAAACCTCATCACCAAAACATAAAATCACAGATGTAAGCATTCACAGATACTACTGACTAATGGATTTAAATTAATTTCAGATCTGCTAGATAAAAAGTCTCATAATTTACATGCTACAGAGTAGGTGTTATGGAGGCTGGTAACCAAGGTCAGAAATCACACGACACCAGTCCAGTCACCAGTATAGTCCAACAGGTTTATTTGAAAACACAAGCTTTTGGAGCTTCGCTCCTTCTTCAGGTGTTAGTGAGAGAGGTAGCGTTAGACACAGAATTTATAAGTAAAAGATCAAAGGGTCACACCACTGATGAGGATGTACTAAACAAACCTAAGATGCTGTTAAATCTTTAATCAGTTAGAAGGTTTTAATTGATTAATATGTTTATGTAAATCCACGAATTCCTTTCAAGTCACGATCCTGAAAGAACTAAAGGTTTTATCAATGTAAAGAAAAGGTGACATTTCAGGTCAGACAATACATGTTAGGTGTGAGGCCTTGTTTAGAATCTGTTTGTGTTTTAGTTTGGAGTCAAACTGGTTTTATTTCTAAAGTAGGAATTTATTAAATTGTGTGTGTGTGTTTGTGTGAGAGAGAGGAGAGAGTGTGTGTGTGTGAGTACGTGTGTGTGTGAGTGCACGCTTGAGATACAGTGTGTGTATGAGAGAAGATCTGTGTGTGTGTGTGTGTGTGTGTGTGTGTGTATATATGAGTGAGTGTGTGTGTGTGTGTTTGTGAGAGTGTATAGTGTGCTGAGGTCGCCTGTAGTGCAAAATGAACCCAAGATCCCAGTTGAGGCCGTCCTCATGGGTACCGAACTTGGCTATCAGCCTCTGCTCGGCCCCTCGGCATTGTTGTGTATCCCGACGTCCGCCTTGGAGGGCATTTACCCAAAGATCCGAGGGTGAATGTCCTTGACCGCTGAAGTGCTCCCCCACTGGAAGGGAACATCCCTGTCTGGCGGTTGTTCTGCGGTGTCCATTCATCCATTGTCACAGCGTCTACATGGTCTCACCAGGGTACTAAGGCTCAGGGCATCCTTGTCTGCCGCATATGAGACAGACAACGTTGGCCAAGTGACATGACTATCTGTCATGCACGTGGTGGGTGGTGCTCCCATGTGTGATGGTAATATCCACATAGAAGATCTGACGTGTCTTGTAAAGGTTGCCGTGACAGGGTTGTATAGTGTTGTGGTCAATGTTGTCGTGAAAGCTGGGGAATTTGCCATGAATTATGGTCTATTTAAGATTTGGTAGTTGTTTGAAGGCGAGAAGTGGAGGTGTGGGGAAGATCTTGGCGAAGTGGTCATCACCATCGATGATGTGTTGAAGGCTGCGAAGCTTTGATCTTTTACTTATAAATACATACGACCTCCCTCACTAACACTTGAAGAAGATCTGAGGCTCTGAAAGCTTGTGTTTTGAAATAAACCTGTTGGACTATAACCTGGTGTTGTGCGTTGTCTGACCTAGTCCACCCCAGCCCAACACTGGCACCTCCACATCATGGTATCCACCTAAGTAGGATACCGATACAGTTGCAGAGATGGAGGTGCTGCAGTTACCAAGTAGTTTGCCATTGTTTCTTGCTCTAAAATGTCCACGACATGTCAAAGATATCATGATCATACATTATGGGAAAATGCTCTTTTGTACGTGACATGAAGTGGCTGAGCAATATTAGTACACAATTCGAGTTTGTGGAGACATTGAGATCATAATCATTCAATGATCATCCTCCTTGTGGTAGAGTTCTGCTGTTTGCATCTCCCACCAGCTAACTGAGGGGTTGAACAGTTTACTCCTCATGATGTTGCCTGTTCTCCGTTCATCTCACATCATTGCTGCTGAAGACCAGTGAGTGGGTTTTAATGGAATGGCTTTCAATGGGAAACCACTCATGTATTAATTTCACCAGCATGCAACCATTGCCCCTTACCATCATCAAAAGCAGCAGAAGGTGAAAAGGGTGAGTGTGGAGAGGGAGTGGCAGTGGGGTTAAGGTGAAAATCTGGCTGGGGATTTTCTTTATTTTGGGCTTTAGGAGTTACTCTGAATGATCGTCTAGGAAAGAATGGGATCACACTACTTTCAATCCAAGTTACGTGACATTGTGCAATGATGGAAGCTGAAAAAAGGCAGCCAAAAGTGATCTGCAACACACAAATCCAGCACAGATGCAGCAACAATTAACTGCCAGATTTCACATTATCAAACACCCATTTGCACTGGGTCTTTATTAAAGACAAAAATTGCTGGAATTACTCAGCAGGTCAGGCAGTAGCTGTGGAGAAAAACTGAATTAACCTCTCAGGTCAAGATGACCTGTTATCAAGAGCTCTGATTGAAATTCATATCATCTTGAAATGTTGGAGGAAGACTTGAAATCTCTCTCATGGTGTGTTTGGAGGTGGGGAGGGTATTTAATCAGGCAGGAGGGCAGTGTAACATCCCTTTGCCTGCATCCCACCTTCATCAAAGTTACATCAGGGATACAAAAGCCTATGGTCAGCCTTCCCAGCCAGTTGCCGATTAAAGCCATTAGTTAGAAATTAGTGACCACAATGGCCCTCTCGTCCCACTGATGCTGCTGTTGCCGTGCCCAGGTCTGTCACCATGCAGCGGTCACAACAAATAAACCTGTGCTGGCTACTTCTCATCTCCTTAATTGGTTCCTCATTCACTTGGGGATGAATCAAGCGACGCAGCATCAGGGATGAGTGGAAGTACAGATGGAGAGCTCACAGCAGAGAGTGAACACCGTGCACTCTTCCCCTGTGACCCCCACTCACCAAGACCAACACTGGCCAAGGTCACTGCTCAATCCTGGGCCTCCAGTAGCTGTCTTTTGCTCAGCAGTTCTACGTGCCCTCCCCACCAAGAAAGCAAAAGAGCTGCTGGACTCCTAGCCGGCAGCTCGGAGGGGGGAAGATTTCCTCTCCTGAAGTTCTTAGCCCTGGGGATGACCCACCACCCATAGTGGCCATGTACCAAGAGGCACTTGATACTGGTGGGTATTCCTGAGGGAAGAAATCTGCGATTCTCACCAGCTTTCAAGCCTCCAGGGTAGAATCCTGAAGCCTGCATAAAATTCCCTGACACTCAAACCTATTAACTTTATTTTTCACTCCATAGATACTGCCATAGCTGGTGGAATATTTCCAGCAGTTTCTATTGATTGAATCTGGATAGCACTGCATGAACCATAAAGATACTGCCATCTGATTCAACAAAGACCAGCTGTTATTTTCTAGCTTATTTAGAAAACTTTACTATAATCCAGCATGACACAATCTTCATTTTTGTTTCTGTTTCTTGACTAGTGCCGTGTGGTTAAAGACATCAGAACGCCATGGCTGAAATGAATCATAATAAAAAACATTCAAATCTGGGACTTACATTATATAACTTTAAACTGTTCAAGAATTATTGGCTTGCAAGTATGGCTGACACTCAGTATGTAAATACACTGCCTTCTGCGCTGCACAGCTGAATAGCTCAGACAGACCTATGTTTCAAATAAGGTTTTGCACTGTGATATTAGCCACTATAATAATAATAAGAGTGGGAAGAATTCAACTCAATACCCAAAGAAAAGAAGAGGAAAAGTTGGCTAAAGGTAAGTAAGACGAAGGGGTAAAAGTCCTATTAGGGATGGCAGGCTGAATGGTCTCCTTCTCATAAATCTTTTATGATTTATTATGCAAAGTTCTTCCATGTTGGAAGCAATGATAAACCTCTGACAACTGTTGGGGCAGAGAGGCAGGGAAGTTGTAACATCTTGTGTGTATCAGAACAAAGGGACTTCACAACTTCACCAGGAACGAGAAGGCAGTGGGTTAGAAGGAGATCAGGACTGGCTTCATATGATTGCCTTTTTGGACAGTTGTATGGCACACAGGGAGGCTGGAACTGAATGGACATTGGCAGTGACAGTTGGGAGCAGCGATGACCTTGCCAACACAGCAAGGGCACATCGACTGAATGCCAAATTGGTCACTGCACAAGTATGAATAGAACAGGCAGATGAGACATGCTGCAAATTAAGCCAACTACTTACCATGCACTTCATTCACTCAGACTGTGGGACGTCCAGTGATGAAGAACATTGGAGAGGGAGAGAGTTACAGCCACAGTCAGAGGGATGGCTGCAACCCAAAGGTCAATATTTAGACCTCGGGGGCATAGACCAAGAGGGCAGAAAAGGAACAGGCAGTCAGCCTCTTGTACACAGACGAGGTTAATCACTAGAGGAGGTCTATCATCAAAGACACAATGACCTGTATATGTCAGATCAGCAGTGTCACTGAAGACTGCAAAGCTGTGCACCATGATGGAGGATGAGCTGAGCCCAATGGGAACTGGTGGTCACCCAATGCCTGAGGTGCCAATGGTCATCCTAGTGCTGAATTTCTGTGCTCCAGGATTCTTCCAGGAATCCACCAGAGATATGTGTGAGATTTCCTAGTCTGTGGCTCATCACAGCATTGTGGTGCTCACTAAAACCATCTTCAAGAAAGCTAGACAGTTCGTGGGTACTTACATATCTTTCTGGACAGTTAAGCTGAGAGGACTATAGAGTTTACAGCCATCACAGATTTTCAAAATAGAGGATATAAAATACGGCCAGGCAGCAACCTTCATCAAATAGAAGGATTTCCATTTTCTCAAAGTACAACAGACTGTGATCAACACAATTGGATCATTCAGATTCGTGCATGGTTCCAGGAAGCAGCCATACTGTCTATATATTAAGGGAGTCCTAGATATCAACCCTTTGAGGCTTGCCTTCATTTTATGACACCCAAGCACTGATGCAGTTAACTCGAGACTCCATCATGCAGGCCAGAAGCCTTCTGAGGATATGGTTTAGATGCCTAGATAGATTCAGTGGAGCCCTTCAGGAGACCACCGCATGGCTCTTTATATAGCTTTAAATTGAGGGATGATAGATATAAGACAGATGTCAGAGGTAGGTTCTTTACTCAGAGAGTGGTAAGGGCGTGGAATGCCCTGCCTGCAAAAATAGTAGACTCGCCCACTTTAAGGGCATTTAAATGGTCACTGGATAAACATATGGATGATAATGGAATAGTTTAGGTTAGATGGGCTTCAGATTGGTTTCACAGGTCGGCGCAACATCGAGGGCCGAAGGGCCTGTACTGCGCTGTAATGTTCTATGTTCTATGTTCTTTCATGTATCATATTTGAGCGTTCTGCTCTGCACAACCTGGTGATACAGATAGGCAAGGAGGAGGGTTGCTGAATAATGTGGAGTGTAATGTTCTCCCAACAGTAAGGATAGGAAGGAAAACGCTGACCAGACTCTGAATGATGAACTACAGGATCCACAGGAAGGAATAATGAGATACAAGCAAAGAAGGCTTGGGACACCGTACTACAAGAACGTTTCAGATGATCCTTCCTGACTGATCCAGACAATTCAATAAAGCTGTTTCAGAGATAGTAGGAACTGCAGATGCTGGAGAATCTGAGATAACAAGGTGTAGAGCTGGATGAACACAGCAGGCCAAGCAGCATCAGAGGAGCAGGAAAGCTGACGTTTCGGGCCTAGACCTTTCTGTTGTCTCGGATTCTCCAGCATCTGCAGTTCCTGCTATCTCTTGATCAAAACATTGTTATTTTTAAAAATGGATGCCTGTAAAATATGAGCTACATGTTATAATAGTTACTCATATGTTTCTTACTTAAGGACTATCAAGAATTTGAGAGAGTTATAGTGAGTTTACCATGGCTTTTCTGAAAGGGACATAAATTGGATAGGAAGACCTGAAAGGAAACTGTTTGGTTTCATTTGATTTCTGTTTAGGAATTGTATATAGTGTGACCAATAGTACTGTACGATATGACACATGTGCTTTGTTGTTGTTTCTATTGGTTGTTAAATTTTGTTTATTTAACTAACCGTCAAATCAATTAGTTCTTCGTCTTTAGCATCAAGCTGCATTAGTACATTTTTTATTGAACTGTGGGACCACTCTGAATTACCCTCAGGTATTTTTTGAATTTTGTTACTTTTCAAGACTTCATTATGAGCTGTCTTTGTGGGTGGATTGAATTGGCAGAGCACTAGTAGCCTTTTAAATATGTCACCAGCACTTCCAGTTGCATGTTCTCTCAGTATAGCCTGAGTGGATGACCTCTCCACCTCCTTACACTTAATTCTTTGCCAAGATTGAATTGCAAACTTTACCAGTAAGGGTTCTTAAAACTACTGTTTGTGATTACATAATGCAAGGGCTGAATTTACTGAAAAGCCTTGAATCCTGTTGCCTGCTTTGCATGAAGTAGTCAATGCTGCTTAGGCAATGGGAAAGCCCACTTCACATGAGTTCAATGCATTCTGCATGCCACAGTTCAATGACTTACCTCATGCAGGTAAAAGTTATGGACAATGAAGGAAACAGCAACAGGGCTTCAGAGTGCAGCAGCTTTATTGAATTAGAGATAACAAGGTGTAGAGCTGGAGGAACACAGCAGGCCAAGCAGCATCATAGGAGCAGAAA